>NC_068921.1:62893626-63196656 GCF_023091745.1 Budorcas taxicolor | reverse complement strand
CATTCCATGAGGTTGCGGAGTCTGACATGACTGAGCATGATGTGAGATCACAGGACACACCTCCACTGACCACTCAAGTCTCTGCTCCTATGTCACTGCCTCAAGAGGACCTTTCTAAACCATCCTCTACATCTATCACCCTCTCTCTCCTCTTATTTACCTGAGTTTACACTGTTGTGTTTATTTGCTTGTGTTTTACATATTAGAAACTATGTATCTGCTTGGTCTATCTCTCTTTCCAGCATCAGGGCAGGGGATTTTTCCGTAATATATACAGATGAAAAAATTAGAGAACAAATGAAATGGAAGAATCCTTTAAAAATCATTACCATTTGTTTTGAAAAATAAGCAAATTTTGATCAATTGCTGATGAAGCTTTCAATGTTATAGAACAGAAAATCTCTTATAAGCAAATTAAGTAAATTAAAAAAAAAATAGCTCCATGTTTTTTTATGGGTTTTGAGGACTAAGATTTGAAAAAACTATGCTTTTATCACTCTTTGAATTTACTTTTAATAAACTGATTTACAAGTGATAAAGCAAAACAGTTCTTAAAATATTTTTAATGAATTCATGTTGAAAGAAAACTATTTAGATACTAAATATTAATATCTCTTATCCCATTGTACAGTATATACAGCAAGATGCTAACAGTTCAGTCTTAACATTAATTCATATTCATTGATAGAAGTCATTTGGAAAGACATTTTGAATTTCATTGTACATCATTATAACAACCTCATATCCTCTTGGAGTTTGTATCTCATGTTTACATTTTTCATGAACTTCTTGATTAGTTTTCATCATTGGTTCTGCATATTACTCTTCTTTTGTACTTCTGGGCAGCTGCCCTGGTGGCTCAGATGGTAAAGTGTCTGCCTACAATGCGGGAGACCTGGGTTCAATCCCTGGGTTGGGAAGCTCTCCTGGAGAAGGAAAATGGCAACCCACTCCAGTGCTCTTGCCTGGAAAATCCCATGGATGGAGGAGCCGGGTAGTCTATAGTCCATGAGGTCGCAAAGAGTCAGACATGACTGGCGACTTCACTTTTACTTTTCACTTTTTTGTATGTCTAGTATTTTCCTAGGCCTGTGAGACATAGTATAAAATTCTTATAGTGTTGATTTTTCCCTCTGAGAGAATAAATTTTTCTTGTTTTTTTTTTTTTTTGGTGTGTGATAATAAACCCAAAGTGATTCTGAAATTAAAAGCAATACATTCCCAAAATGGATTCTAAACTTAGATTGAAATCAATGCTAACTTAATAATCTCTTCAAAGCTTTTTTGGGTCTCAAATTTATTTACATAGTGGAAACTAGAGAGTATTAATAGATTCTTTATAATGTTCACATCTTAAATTATTTTTAACTGTAAACTCAGACAATGAAATCTTATTTAATAAAACTATAATATCTACAAATTAATCCACAGTTTCCTTTCCACTACTGTTATGTTTAGGAAAAATGTCTCTTTATTTTTAAGGCTCATCATGTGCTCTGAAATTCACTTTTTCCTGCCCCCTCTGAGATAACACTGTGGATAATCCCTTCTTTCCAAGTCTCCCAAACTTCTCTCTCTACTTTATTTTCCCCCATCAATGCTAAGACATGTTTTAAAATTCTTTAAAGTTTTTACAAAAGATTATCAGCATCTTTCCATTCAATCTCTTCTCCCAGTTCTATTTCTATATCAAAATTTTTAAAAAAAAGCAATACTTTTTTGAAAAGTTGCTACGACTTCTATAAAAAAATGTGATACTAAACTCTGAAAAATGTCAGTTTGTATCTTATGTTGCTGCTACTGCCACTGCTAAGTCGCTTCAGTCGTGTCCGACTCTGTGCAACCCCATAGACGGCAGCCCACCAGGCTCCCCCGTCCCTGGGATTCTCCAGGCAAGAACACTGGAGTGGGTTGCCATTTCCTTCTCCAGTGCATGAAAGGGAAAAGGGAAAGTGAAGTTGCTCAGTCGTGTCCGACTCTTTGTGACCCCATGGACTGCAGCCCACCAGGCTCCTCCATCCATGGGATTTTCCAGGCAAGAGTACTGGAGTGGGGTGCCATTACCTTCTCCAGTACCTTATGTTACTTCCTAGTATTATCCTGAAAATATCTTCATCCTTAAAAGCTATATCCATTTTTATGCATAACCTCATCTCCCTAGAAACTGATTTTTCCCACTGATTATTTTTAGTCTGTCTCCTTAACAGACCCTCATTCCTATGGCCATTTCTAAAGGTCTGTATTCCTCTGGTTTGGACATACTCCCTTCTCTTTTTAGAATACATGTGTGCATGTTAAGATTCTTCAGTTGTGCCCAACTCTGTCTGACCCCGTGGACTGTAGCTTGCCAGGCTCCTCTGTCCATGGGATTCTCCAGACATGCATACTGGAGTGGGTTGCCACGCCCTCCTCTAGGGGATCTTTCCAACCCAGGGATCCAACCCACATCTCTTATGTCTCCTGCATTGGCAGGCAGTTTCTTTAACATAGATTCACGGGAAGAAGCCCCTTTTTAGAATAATAGCCCTCTGAAATAATTGCTTCTCATTTCATGCTTTCAATCCTTGTCTACATAACACCGGTCTTCTGAGAGATAACAAAGCAACTAAAATTATATCCCAAAGTGAACCCTTGATTATCTCTCCAAACTCTGCTCTCTTCTGAGTTCTCTCTGTGTATAAACTGATTCCCAAGCACCTGAAAGTCAGAGGAGCTGATGTTTCTACTCTGTGGATTTATTCTGCCTCAAACTAATTTGTATTTTTCCAGATTACCTATAATTTATTTACTTGATACTAATTATTTCCTTAGCTCCCACCTTACACTTCAGATTAAGCTATGTAGCTATATCATTCACAACATCACAGGTCAGGTTCCCTGGGACACAGGTTCTGAAACTGATATTTACAAACGGGAGATAGGGAGAGCTCTTGGTATGTGAGGGTGCAAGAGAAACACAACTGGGAGAAACAGAAAATCTCAACTACAAGTAAGTTTCAAAGCACCTGGGACAGTATTTAAGAGATGTCTGAATTGAGACAGACCCTTCATCTCCCCTCCTGTACCAACTAAAGCAAACATATAATGAGCTAGTTCTGTGAGATAACTCCCTTTGACTGAAGGAAGTCCTCATGGAGACTCAACATTAAGCCATCAACAACCAAAGTCCCTGTCGTCTGAAGAATAAGTGCCTCGGTCTCAAACGAATGGAGTCGGCCTGGGCAACACATTGCAACATCCACCCACTTACCCAGGAAGATCTATTTACTTTGTATTAAAGTAAAGCCAAGGCTGTATATTGTCACCCTGCTTATTTAACTTATATGCAGAGTACATCGTGAGAAACGCTGGGTTGGAAGAAGCACAAAGTGGAATCAAGACTGCCAGGAGAAATATCAATAACCTCAGATATGCAGATGACACCACCCTTATGGCAGAAAGTGAAGAAGAACTAAACAGTCACTTGATGAAAGTGAAAGAGGAGAGTGAAAAAGTTGGCTTAAAGCTCAACATTCAGAAAGCAAAGATCATGGCATCTGGTCCCAACACTTCATGGGAAATAGATGGGGAAACAGAGGAAACAGTGTCAGACTTTATTCTTTGGGGCTCCAAAATTACTGCAGATGGTGACTGCAGCCATGAAATTAAAAGACGCTTACTCCTTGGAAGAAAAGTTATGACCAACCTAGATAGTATATTCAAAAGCAGAGACATGATTTTGCTATCAAAGGTCCGTCTAGTCAAGGCTATGGTTTTTCCAGTAGTCATGTATCGATGTGAGTGTTGGATGGTGAAGAAAGCTGAGCGCCAAAGAATTGATGCTTTTGAACTGTGTTGTTGGAGAAGACTCTTGAGAGTCCCTTGGACTGCAAGGAGATCCAACCAGTCCATTCTGAAGGAGATCAGCCCTGGGATTTCTTTGGAGGGAATGATGCTAAAGCTGAAACACCAGTACTTTGGCCACCTCATGTGAAGAGTTGACTCACTGGAAAAGAAACTCTCATGCTGGGAGGGATTGGGGCAGGAGGAGAAGGGGATGACAGAGGATGAGATGGCTGGATGGCATCACTGACTCGATGGATGTGAGTCTGAGTGAACTCCGGGAGTCAGTGATGGACAGGGAGGCCTGGCGTGCTGCAATTCATGGGGTCGCAAAGAGTCAGACACGACAGAGTAACTGAACTGAACTGAAAGTAAAGTACTGTGTGTCTGGCTCAGTCCTGTTCAACTCTTTGGGACCCCATGGTCTGTAGCCTGCCAGGCTCCTCTGTCCATGGAATTTTCCAGGCAAGAAATACCACAGTGGGTTGCCATTTCCTACTCCATAGTATTACTGTATTCACCTGGGAATAGTTCCTTCAGGTTTGTTTGCTCTTTTTTCCTAAGGAAACCCATGCAAGAAATGTTTGCAAGATTTTCTAAAGCTGTTATCACAGCAGCTGGTCTTAGAATAGCAATTCACACTTATTTCCTTCTCCTAATTCCCATTCTAGACAGATTCAATCATCCTCAGGTATCACCTCCAACAGAGGCTCACCTGGTGGGATGATCTGAAGGATATGAGTCTCTAGTTATTAGGAATTTCTCACGCTGATGCTACTGTACTTGGGCAATTAACTCAAAATGGAGCGAGGGGGTATCAAGAATCTCTGCAGTGTGTCACCTGGTGCCAAAATGTTCTTCTCTGCCCTAATGGTGTAACAGCTACCCTACCTTCTCCATACTGAAATATTATTTCTTCCCTTGCTTACTGGTCCCTTGCTTCTCTCCCCCAGTAGAGGTAACACCTTTTTGGAAATCAGAATCTCTATATGCACAGAACATAGATTTGTAGGGAATAAAGCCCGAATTTCCAAAGTGAATCCCTGGGAATAAAGGCAAATAGGAACATTCCTATATATTGATTTCTGAATGTATACTTTGTCTATTGTGACAAAGTACCAAATGATATCCATTATAATGGTCTTTGTGAACCCCAAAGTTATGATAGCCCAATGACCCAGGAGGTCCTGCAGGCTATTCTCTCTGAGCTGACACTCATATTCAGTTCTACCACTATCATGCTGGTATTTCCTGGTTACTGTTACATGACACCAAATCTCATCACCGTGTGCCCACTACATTGTCTTTGCTGAAAAGTAGATCCTTTATTCTAAAACAAGTATCCTGTCTGGGTGAATTGAACATCCTATAACCTCACTTAACATTGCTTTACGAGGCTCTGAAGAAAAGGCAACTTGAAAACTCATCAAGACAAATCATCCTTCTGTTGATCAACTTGCTACTAGTTTATTTTCTCAAGCTACAGTGCAGGATTTGAATGATGGGCTCATGTATTCATTGTGCCAACTCTGACTAGAGGCTTGCTGACATCAGCTGAATGTCTTTCAATCCACTTGGTTGTTGATGGTAAATGTGTCTGTTGGGTGTTAATATGGGTAAAAGATGTTCATACTTATGCATACTTCTAAAGCCTCAGCATCATGCCTCTTCTGCAGATGACTTTTCCAATCTTCCAATTGTTTTGCTCACAACCACCTGATCAAACCATTGACTTCCCCCTCTCTTCCCCCTACCCTGTATTAGCTGCTATTTTATGTGTTTGAAAAGTGTCTCTAAGTTATAACTATCCCCTGGAAGCTGGTCTTCTCTCACTTTTGTTTTGTTTTTTAGGGCCACACTTGAGTGGGGCTGAAGGAGAGATATACTCAATCTTTAGCTTGTATTCAGTCTACAAAGTCTATGTTCTTTGGAAATAAGTACAAGATTTCCCAATGTATCCACTGAGATGTTCCCAATTCCCATTTTAAGGTCCTACAGTTTTCAAATCAGGAACATCTGCAGAAAAGTCTGCTCTTTTTTTTCCTGAAGATACTTTAATATTTATTTTTATACAGGTTGGTGGTTTAGTCACTAAGTTGCGTCCGACTCTTGCGATCCCACGGACTGAAGCTGCGAGGCTCTTCTGTCCATGGGATTCTCCAGATAAGAATACAGGTTGGCTTGTAACAAATTATTTTTATCTAAAAGTTACTTTTAAGTAGGCTTAAAGTATATTTTAACTGAGTATAGAATATATTTTACTTGAGTATAGACTTCTGCTGCTGCTACTGCTAAGTCACTTTAGTTGTGTCCAACTCTGTGTGACCCCATAGAGAGCAGCCCACTAGGCTCCCCCTTCCCTGGGATTCTCCAAGCAAGAACACTGAAGTGGATTGCCATTTCCCTCTCCAACATATGAAAGTGAAAAGTGAAAGTGAAGTCACTCAGTCGTATCTAACCCTCAGCGACCCCATCGACTGCAGCCTTCCAGGCTCCTCCATCCAGGGATTTTCCAGGCAAAAGTACTAGGTTGGCAGTTATTAGCTTTTTGTATTTTATAGATACTGTCATCTGGCTCCCATTGTTTCTGTTAAAAAGTTAACTGTCAGTGTTATTTTGGTTTCTTTGAAGAGATAACTTTTTTTTTTTTTTTTTTAACATCACCTCCAGCTTATTTAGGAAGAGGGCATGGCACCTTACTCCAGAATTCTTGAATCCCCATGGACAGAGGAGCCTCAAGGGCTACACTCAGATATGACCAAGTGACTTAGGATGCACATCCAATTTATTTAAGATTTACATTTTTTCTTGAGTAACCAACAGAGACCTACTTTGTAGCAAAGGGAACTCTGCTCAGTATTATGTAACAACCTAAATGGGAGAATAATGTGAAAAATGTAGATATGTGTATGCATAAATGAATTACTTTGCTGTGCCCCTGAAACTATCCCAATACTGAAAGAAATTTATATTTTTTATGTTGCCAGCATTTATATGATGAACCTAAATATAATTTTTTTGCATTTATCCTGGGTGGGATTCTCAGGTCTTCTTCAATCATTAACTTGACTATTTTAGAAAATATTCAGTCATTAACATTTTAATTATTTCTTGTACTCTTACTTTCCTTTATATGGGATTTGAATTATACCTATATTAGACTTTTAACCACATCACAGGTTGCACAGTAGTAAAGAATTCCCCTGCCAATACAGAGAACACAAGAGATGCAAGTTCCATCCTTGCATCAGGAAGATCCCCTGGGGTGGGAAATGGCAACGCACTCCAGTTTTCTTGCCTGGGAAATCCCGTGGACAAAGGAGCCTGGTGGGCTACAGTCCATGTGATCACAAAAAGCTGGGCATGACTGAGCACACACACACATACGTTATCTTATGCTTTTCTTACTTTAAGAAAGGTTTTGCTTTTGCTTTTGTTAAGCAGCTAGAACAAAGATGAATCTAATAAGGTGTTGAGGTAATTTAAAGCAGGTCAATTTATGGTTACCCCTTTCTCCTAAGGTTTATTTTTAAGGTTCCTAATTGTGTCCCAACTGAAAGTATGGGCCTGCAGTTTCTCCCTTCATCCAATGTGTATACCAACAATTCCATGCAATCTCTCTTTGCCACCATATTTTTGAATCTGCACTTAACTTAATAATTAAAGCGCCCCAAATCTTGGCTCTTTTAATTTTTCTTCTCTCCTTTTTCAAACCCTATAATAATTCCTCACTGCTCTGGGAGGTTCCCAAAACATTTGAATACATTTTTAAAAATAGCTTGTCCAGATTTTCTAATGTAAGTGCTAGTCAAAAACAACCTAATCTGCCATTACAGGAAACAGATTGTTGGTAGTATAGTGTAACATTTAAAGAATGGGCCTTGGCAGCTAGGATTTCTGAGACTGAGTCCTGAATCTCTTACACAGAAACAGCTATAACATTATGTTCAAGAGAATAAATGCTGAAGCCATACTGCATAGGATTTAATCTTGAGTCTCTAAATTGAATGACCTTGAACAAGTTTCTTAATGTATCTTTGCAATATGACTTCTTATAGAAAGTTGGAAAGGCATTAATTTTTACCTATATCATTGTTGTGCAGAGTAACATGTTTAAGCAATTTTAACAATGTCTGGCATAAATTTAGTACTCAATAATGTTAGATTTTTCTTTGTGTTCTCTTGGCAAAATGAAGCTAGTATGACCTACTAATAAGGTTGCTTTAAGAAATAGAGGCTTTAGTATAAACAGAATTATTTTCCTACTGCTTAGTGTACAATAAATACTCCTATATTAGTATGTGAATAGTAAATGAATGAAGAATATATAGTAAATGAATGAAGAAAAGCCTTTCCCTCTGTAGTATCTTTTAATTCTCTTCTGTTTTAGTAGATTGCCTTATCAAGTTCAGCGTTAAATAAGAACTGACGGATGCACAGATATTTGTTTTTGAGATGATTAGATGTCACAAAAATCAAATTAGAAACACTCAGAATTGAATGATCTTTCTCTGCACATTGGAAGGCACATTTCCATAACCACATGATAGAGCATTCATGATTTAAACAGAAATTGTGTTTGCTATTCATGTCAAAGGTCAGAGAGCAAGAGGCGATAATAATATTTTAAAGAAATTATTTGAAAGAGCTTTCAAATTTTTATGCATTTAGTCATTATTTCTCTTAATAGTTGGAAATGCAATTTTTAAGTAAAAACTGTTAAAAGTTTTTAATAGTCATGATTAGAGATTACTTGATAACAGAATTTGGTTATACACTTTTCAGTCTGGTTTCGCAATGAATATAACTAAAGAATACTAAATAATATGGATAATATGAATAATGGACTGGTATGAACACAGAAGAAAGTCTTATATTTGAGCCTATGTTTTCCAAGAATTTTATTAGTCCTTGCAGAAACACTTATCAAATGTGCAAGCAATTACTCTATGAAAAAAATAGTAATAGATTTCAGACACAAAGAATTTATAGGCTGAACGTCTCCCTTAACTCTATAAACAAATGACATATAATAATGCAATTTTGACCTTTACATTTAGGGTCCGAAAAAACTTATATTAAATTATAAATTTCTTCCATTCATTAAAAATTAAAAAGAGAAAAACAATAACACTGAACTTTTAATTTCAGAATATTTAACACAGAATTTAGAAGACACGTATTGGAAAAGAAGCTAACTTATTACTAGAATTTTGTATTTGTTCTTAGATGTAACTGACAAGTAGAAGGCACATAATGGGAAAGTTTAAAATTTATAATATTTCAGATATATAAAAAAGAGAACAGTTTAACAACCATTCATATGCCCCTCTTCTTAGCTTATACAAATATATGCAGAGTTAAACATTCTTATGTGGCCTTAATCAATTTTATTCCCCTTTTTACATATCCTGCTGCTACCAGAGCTCAGCAATCTCTTAAATTTGGTGTTTTTCATTTCCATGAATGCCTTTTCATGTTTATTTCACATCTTTATATCCATAAACATGATCTAGTATTTTGCATACTTTTAACTTTTATGTAAATGTAATAATGTCTTTTCTATTATGCCACTTATTGTTGGGTTCCTCATATAGAGTTTGGAAGGCACCATTCTGTCCTAACAAGTGGAAAGCTGAACAGATTGACAAAATTAACAACTCTTCATGAATGCATAACAAAGAGAAGGAAACAAGGCAAACTGCTGACCACAAGAGTAGTCAATAACAATTTGCTAGAGCAGAAACCTCCTAAGAAACCACAGCCAGGAGAAAACCTGAACTGGTCAATGTGGACAAGGCTGAGAGTAAAAACTCCAGAGCATCCGATCAGTGGGTGGTACCACAGTTTCGTGGGATTTACCTCTCAGAGTTCAGTCATGTTTCCTTGGTAATAATGGGGAAAAATACTCCCAACTAGAGGAGGATAATGGGAATCCTATTGAAATAAACCAGAGCACTCTGTTCTTAATAGAGCCTGTCCTCAAAGGAAACTAGTTAACCAGAGCCTGGCCTGCTGGCATATTTGTGGTGGTGTTTTTGTTCAGTCGCTATATCCAACTCTTTGTGACTTCATGGACTGCAGCATGCCAGGCTCCTCTGTCCTCCATTTCTCTCCCAGAGTTTGCTCAAATTCATGTCCATTGACTCAGTGATGCCATCAAACCACCTCATCTTCTGCAAACTCCTTCTCCTTTTGCCTTCAATCTTTCCCAGCATCAGTCTTTTCCAATGAGTCAGCTCTTCACATCAAGTGAAAGAAGTATTAGAGCTTCAGTCCTTCCAATGAATATTCAGGGTTTATTTTCATTAGGACTGATTGGTTTGATCTCCTTGCTATCCAAGGGACTCTCAAGAGTCTTCTCTAGCACCACATTGAAGTGAGTGAAGTGAAGTCGCTCAGTCCTGTCCGACTCTTTGCGACCCCATAGACTGGGGCCTACCAGGCTCCTCTGTCCATGGGATTTTTCTAGGCAATAGTACTGGAGTGGATTGCCATTTCCTTCTCCAGGGGATCTTCCCAACCCAGGGCTCGAACCCGGGTCTCCCGCATTGTAGACAGACGCTTTACTGTCTGAGCCACGAGGGAAGTCCAGAAAGCATCAATTCCTTGGTGCTCAGCCTTCTTTATGGTCCAACTCTCACATGCATACATGACTACTGGAAAAACCATTGACTAGACAGACTTTGTTGGCAAAGTGATGTCTCTGCTTTTTTAATATGATGTCTAAGTTTGTCATGGCTTTCCTTCCAAAGAGCAATGTTGGTGTATTATCAGAAACTAACTGACGTGAGGGAAGGGAGATTATCCAACTCTAGTCCACCTAGCCATCTGGTCCCTAAGGGAGTGGGGGGAAACCTGAAAAACATTTGCAACATTCACAGTTCAGAAGAATGGGCTCACTAAAAGACTAAGACCTAATCATAAGACTATAAAATGCCTCCTGGCCTTCCAACCTCCATCTTAACATCACATTACTAAAGGTCTATTACAGCAGTTGTTTTCATCTGTCACATATCATGTTCAGCTATCCAGAAAAAAAATTACAAGTATACCAAAAGTAAAAAATAAAAGAAATTAAAGACATCAGGAACAAGCATGGCAGAGATGTAGGAATTATCAGATTGGGAATTTAAAACAGCTATGATTAATATGTTAAGGCTCTAATGAATCAAGCAGACAGAATACAGAAACAGATAGGCGATGTAAGCAGAGATATGAAAACCTTAAGAAAGAATTGAAAAGAAAAGCTAGATATAAAAAACACTATACTAGAGGTGAACAGTGCCTTTGGTGGGCTTATTGGTAGATTGGACATGGCTGAGGAAATAATTTCTGAGTTAAGGATATCCCCATAAAATCTTCCAGAACGGGAAGGCAAGGAGAAAAAATATTGAAATGAAAACAAACAAACAAACAAGCAAACAAACAGCTAGAGTACCCAAGACAGAGGAATGAGAAGAAATACTTGAAACAATAATGACTCAGAATTTCACCAAATTAAAGTCAAAAACATTATGGTTTTTATTTTAATCAATAAACTTACAATATTTATCCATGTTGATGAGTGTAGTTCTATATTATTTACTTTATTGCTATATATTTAATTGTATAAATATACCATAAATTAATAAATTTATTTTCCCGCTGATGGTATTTGCTTCCAATTATTTGCTTCTGTAAATGTGACAATAAATATTCCTTCTTAATATCACTGTGCATACATATAACATAGGGCAGTGCTTATGAACAAAATTTTCTGTGATGAGGAAATTTTCTATATCAGTGTTGTTCAAAGTAGTGAGCACTTAAAATTTGGCAAGTGTGGCAGAGTAACTGATTTTTTACTTTAAATTCAATAAATAGGATTTAAATAACCACATATGGCTAGTGATAATATTTGGAAGTTTACTAAGAAGTACTATGCTATAGAAGTAGAATAGTATAGAAGTACTATGCTGCTAAAATTGCTATCATTGCATCAGAGATATATTCATTTTCAACTTTACTATTTCATATTGCATGAAAAATATTCACAGTTCAAATTTTCTTCAGCACAGATAAGAAAATCTGTTTTATTTTCATATCTTTATGAACTTTTGGTATTGTCGGTCAAAATAATGAGTTCACAATTGCTTATTTTTATTTTTTCCTTTTTAGAGGAGAGAAGAGGCATTGCATTTTCTGATTACCAGTGAGATTAAGCATTAATTTTTATGACTTTTAGCTATTTGGCTTTCTCTTCTGTGAATTATCAACTCATATAATTTCTCCATTGTGTTTTCTACTGGTTTATGTTTTTCTCACTGATTTCTGATTGTCTTTCATATATTGTTGAAATGAGCCTTTCTTTGGTTACATTGCCAAGCTCTTCTCCACTTTTATTTCTGCTTGTGTTTCTTCTAATTATATATTTAAGATTCAGAAAATTAAAGTAGTTAAATTTATTAGAATTTTGTATGGTTTTGCTTTTGAGATATTAAGACATTTTCCTAATTCAAGCTCTATATTTTATTACAAAATTAAAGAAAAAATTAATAAGAGAAACCTAATTTTATTTTTATATATGTGGAAAACATTAGTCTCAATACCATTTATTCCACTGTATTCCCCTTGATTTTGCAAAGCCGTCTTTCTCACATATCACGTTATCAAATATTGATTTACCTCTGACCCTTTAGTGTATTTTTCTTTTCTTATACAAAATTACATATTAATTTCAGTATTTTTACAATTTGAGAAATGTCTTCCCTCTTGTTCTTCTTAAAAACTGTCTTGACAGAGCATACCATGTAGGCACTCCTTTTTTAAACCATTTTATATATCCCTGTATAAATATATATAAATATATAACTATATATATTTATATCCAGCTTGGGTGGACTTTGAGTTCCAAGCGTCTCCGTGCCATGGGACCCAGCTCTGCCCAGAAACAGGTAACCAGAAGCAACCCCTAAATAAGAACTTCAGTTCAGTTCAGTAGCTCAGTCGCGTCCGACTCTTTGCGACCCCATGAATCGCAGCACACCCGGCCTCCCTGTCCATCACCATCTCCAGGAGTTCACTCAGACTCACGTCCATCGAGTCCATGATGCCATCTAGCCATCTCATCCTCGGTCGTCCCCTTCTCCTCCTGCCCCCAATCTCTCCCAGCATCAGAGTCTTTTCCAATGAGTCAACTCTTTGCATGAGGTGGCCAAAGTACTGGAGCTTCAGCTTTAGCATCATTCCTTCCAAAGAAATCCCAGGGCTTACCTCCTTCAGAATGGACTGGTTGGATCTCCTTGCAGTCCAAGGGTCTCTCAAGAGTCTTCTCCCACACCACAGTTCAAACGCATCAATACTTCGGCTCTCAGCCTTCTTCACAGTCCAACTCTCACATCCATACTTGACCACAGGAAAAACCATAGCCTTGACTAGACGGACCTTAGTCGGTAAAGTAATGTCTCTGCTTTTGTTTCTTCCAAGGAGTAAGTGTCTTTTAATTTCATGGCTGCAGTCACCATCTGCAGTGATTTTGGAGCCCAGGAAAATAAAGTCTGACACTGTTTCCACTGTTTCCGCATCTATTTCCCATGAAGTGATGGGACCAGATGCCATGATCTTCGTTTTCTGAATGTTGAGCTTTAAGCCAACTTTTTCACTCTCCTCTTTCACTTTCATCAAGAGGCTCTTTAGTTCCTCTTCACTTTCTGCCATAAGGGTGGTGTCATCTGCATATCTGAGGTTATTGATATTTCTCCCGGCAATCTTGATTCCAGGCTGTGTTTCTTCCAGTCCAGCGTTTCTCATGATGTACTCTGCATATAAGTTAAATAAGCAGACCAGTGCAGAATTATGAAAGACCAGATCCATTGTCTTAGAAAAGGGACACCTCTGAGTTAGCTTTACTCTGAGTTCTTATGGAACCAGACTAAATCGATTAAACATGGCAGTCTGTCTGAAATCACATCCTGCCTGGCTCCCTCATTGTCCCTCTCTTGGTTTCCTCATTCTCTTGCTAGTTTCTACTTGGCACACTTTCTTTAAAAATCATTTGCACAAGCATAGTTATTTTAGAGGTTACTTCTAAAGAATCCAGCTTCCCTGGTGGCTCAGAGGGTAAAGACTCCACCTGCAATGTGGGGGACCTGGGTTTGATCCCTGGATTTGGAAGATTCCCTGGAGAAGGGAACAGCTACCCACTCCAGTATTCTGGCCTGGAGAATTCCATGGAGAGAGGAGACTGGTGGGCTACAGTCCATGGGGTCACAAAGAGTCGGACATGACTGAGCAACTTTTAGTTTCTGAAGAACCAAATTGAAAACAGTAGCAGTTAGCACTTTGTTCTTTTGGTTACTAATATAAAGCTTGTATAGCTGCACTCTCACATACAACTATGTACAAGCACACACACAAATGTGAGTTAGTTGGGATTTTTAATAGAAAAAGATCAAATTTGTAGATTATCACATTTCATATGGCATCTTTATGTTCATACACCTGCATCTCTCCCATTTTTTCAGTTCTACCATAATTATTCAATATAAATTTATTTTACATAAAAGTTATGCACATCTTTATTACATTTATTCTTAGACATCTTATATTTTTGTTGCTATTTCCAAAGACTTTTTGTTGCTAATTTAAAGGAATTGAATTTGTGGCAATCTAATATTTCCTGCTGGCTCAGTGGTAAAGAATTTGCCTGCCAAGGCAGGAGAGGTGGGTTCAATCCCTGGGTTGGGAAGATCCCTAGGGAAGGAAATGGCAACCCACTCTAGTATTCTTGCCTGGAGAATCTCATGGACAGAGGAATGTGGTGGGCTACAGTCCATGGGGTCACAAGAGTCAGACACAACTTAGCAACTGAACAACAACAGATATTTACCAACATTGCCAAACTTCCTTACTCTATAATTCTCTTTTGTCTTTTTTGTTTTCTAAGTAGACCATCATATAATCTAAGGATAACAATTTCCTTTTCTCTTAAATTTATTTTATTCCTGTGACCTTTCTTGTAACTATAGAATATTTTTTAATATAAATTTATTTATTTTAATTGGAGGTTAATTACTTTACAATATTGTATTGGTTTTGCCATATATCAACATGTATCCACCACAGGTATACGTGTTCTGCATCCTGGACCCCCCTTCCTCCTCCCTCCCGTACCGTCCCTCTGGGTCGTCTCAGTGCACCAGCCCCAAGCATCCAGTATCATGCATAGCACTGCTACTGCTGCTGCTGAGTCGCTTCAATCATGTCTGATTCTGTGTGACCCTATAGATGGCAGCCCACTAGGCTCCTCCGTCCCTGAGATTCTCCAGGCAAGAACACTGGAGTGGGTTGCTATTTCCTTCTCCAATGCATGATAGAGATAGATTTGATAAGACCTTATTTGTAATTCTGTTTTGCATAATGCAAGTTGCAATATTAAATAAAATAAATAATACCTTAGTCTATAATTCCTTAGTAGATTAAAAATATGTTTTCATGATATACATCTTTTATTCTTAGTTCAGATTTTTATAAAATTTCATTTCACTTAATATTGATATGACTACATGATTATTTTCATGTATGTTTAGTAATTGTATAGGAATATTTTTTAAGATTTGGGTCATCTCATATAAATAACCAACAGTTAATTTAAAAATAATTATAGTCTTTCAAGTTTAACCTTTTAATTGGAGGGTTTTTACAGTTAGATTATATAAATATTTGAAAGTATTTTCAATCTTGTTACTTTTTCTATTTATTTATACATTTTTTCCTGCATTACCATCTAAGATGTTATGCATTTAATTTTTAACATTTTATTGATTACCCTTAAAACTTACAAGGCTGTAGTTATTTGAAATGCTAAAATTATCTGTATCTTTGCACTATTTATAAGTATTTTGAGGATTTTTGAAATTTTCCATTTCAATTTGTGTTTTAAATATTATGGATGTTCAATATTTTATTTCTATCATTTTCTTCTAAAATTAAAACAATATTATTGTTTATATAGTTGATGCATATTTATAACATAAATTTGTAGGTTTCATATTTCCTTCCGCATCTTAGATTCAAAATTTGGTTTCTATTTCCTATTTTAACTAACACTCTTTAAAGGGACCATAGATGTAAATATATAAGTGATAAAAATCTTTTGTTATTTTTGTTTTGAAAGTTCCATGATACTTAACAGTCATTGATGGTGAAAATATTCTTCAGTTCAATTCAGTGCAGTCGCTCAGTCGTGTCCAACTCTTTGTGACCCCATGAATCGCAGCACGCCAGGCCTCCCTGTCCATCACCAACTCCCGGAATTCACTCCTACTCACGTCCATCGAGTCAGTGATGCCATCCAGCCATCTCATCCTCTGTCATCCCCTTCTCCTCCTGCCCCCAGTCCCTCCCAGCATCAGGGTCTTTTCCAATGAGTCACCTCTTCACATGAGGTGGCCAAAGTACTGGAGCTTCATCTTTAGCATCATTCCTTCCAAAGAAATCCCAGGGCTGATCGCCTTCAGAATGGACTGGTTGGATCTCCTTGCAGTCCAAGGGACTCTCAAGAGTCTTCTCCAACACCACAGTTCAAAAGCATTAGTCATGGTGTTTTTTCCCTCACAACATAGAAGATATTCCAGTCTCTTTGTGATTTCATTTATAACTTGTAAACATATTTATCAAGGTAATTAGATTTCTTTTTGCAGAAAAGGGTATTTATTTAATTTCAAGAGTTAAATAAATTACAGTTTAATTTTTTTCACTCTTAAAACAGCTTAGGTAATTCTTACAAAAAAAGAGGACAAGGTATGGAAAGTATAAAATCACAAATGTTTTCACTCATTACAGATGACTTTATATAATTTCACCACTTATGAATTATCAGGACATCTATAAATTGTGAAAATTATTTTCCTATCTTATTTCCAAATATTATGTATTTTCTGTTTATTTTTGGAAAACTGTGAATATACCAGATCACATATTTCATGTTTACTTAGCTATGCCAAGATGCTATAATAGGAGTTTAAAAAGCATTTGTTAACACATTCCAACAAAAGTATAACTAAACTTAATACCAACATTAGTGATGTCCTCGTTCCTTTTCAAAGGAGATCACCTTTTCAAAGGCAAAATTATATTTCTCCATATTGACATAGAGAAATATCAATAATGTCAAATGCATTTTTCTTTACATTTCCATGACTTTATTACTTGAAGTTTGTACCTTTTCGATCATGTTTACCCATTTTTCTAACTTTGCAACAACCCTCCCCTCTGGCAAACACCAATCTATTCTCTGAATCTGTGAGTTTGATTTTGTTTTGTTTGTCATTTGTTTTTTATTTTTAAGATTTCAGATATCAGAAATCATACTCTTATTTGTCTTCCTCTGTCTGACTTATTTCACTTACCTTGATACCTTCAAGGTCCATCCATGTTGTCACAAATGGTAAGATTTCAATTTTAATGGCTGAGTAGCCTTCCATTGTGTATGCGTGCATGTATGTATGTATATATATATATGTGTGTGTGTGTGTGTGTGTATATATATATATATGTAGCTATACAACTTCTTTATCCATTCATCCACTGATGAACTCTTCGGTTGTTTGTAAATAATGCTGCAATGAATACTGAGGTGACTGTATCTTTTCAAATTAGTATTTTTGCTTTAATCAAATAAATACCCAGAAGTAGAATTGCTGATCATATGGTAGTTCCATTTTTAATTTTTGAGAAACCTTCATAACATTTTCCATAATGACTGTACCAATTTACATTCCCAATAGCAGTGCAGAAGATTTTCCCTTTCCTTCACATCCTTACCAAAACTAATAATTTCTGGTCTTTTTGATAATAGCCATTCTAATAGTGAAGCAGCATCTCATTGTGGTTTCAAATTTGCATTTTCCTGATGATTAGTTATGCTGATCATCGTTTCATGTATGTTAGCAACTTGTATGTCTTCTTTGGACACATCTATTCAGATCCTCTGCCTGTTTTTAGTCAGATTTCTCTTCTCTTCCTTCCTTCTTTCTTTTCTACCTTTCTTCTTCTCTCTTTTTTTTTTTTTCCACCTATTTGGCTGTATGAGTTCTTTATGTGTTTTGGAATTAGCGTCTTATTGAATACATGATTTGCAAATAATTTCCCCTAGTCAGAAGGTTGGCTTTTATTTTGTTGATGGTTTCCTTTGCTATTCACGAGATTTTTAGTTTGATATAGTTCTATTTGTTTATTTTTGCTTTTGTTTTTGAAGTCAGACCCAAAAATTCATGGCCAATATTTATGTCAAAGAGCTTACCACCTATGTTTTCTTCTAGGAGTTCTACGGTTTCAGGTATTACACTCAAATCATTAACCTATTTGGAGTGAATTTTTCTGTACTGTTTAAGACAGTTGTCTAGTTTCAGTGTTTTGTATGTGGCTATACAGTGTAACCAACACCATTTATTGAAGATACTGTCCTTCCCATTATAAATTCTTGCCTCCTTTATCATAATTTAATTGACCACATATGCCTAGGTTTATTTCTGGGATGTCTATTCTTTTCCACTGAAGTATGTGCGTGCTTTTATGTAAATACCACACTATTCAGATTACTACAGTTTTTTTTTTCTAATTTTTAAAAATTAATTAATCAATTTTAATTGGAAGCTAATTACTTTACAATATTGCGGTGGTTTTTGCCATATATTGACATGAATCAGCCATGGGTGTACACGTGTCCCCCATCTTGAACACCCACCCACCTCCCTTCCCATCCCATCCCTCAAGGTTTTCCCAGTGCACTGGCTCTGAGTGCCCCGCTTCATGCATCAAACTTGGACTAGTGATCTATTCGCATATGGCAATATACATGTTTCAATGCTATTCTCTCAAATCATCCTACCCTCGCCTTCTCCCACAGAGTACAAAAGTCTGTTCTTTATATCTGTGTCTCTTTTGCTGTCTCTCATATAGGATCATCATTACCATCTTTCTAAATTCCATATATATGCATTACTATACTGTATTGGTGCTTTTCTTTTTAATATAGTCCAAAATCTCTAGTTTTCATCTCTCTGAAGATTGATTTGGTAGTTTCATTTTTTTTTTCTGCAAAATATCATTGGAATTTTGATAGGGATTCAATGAATCTGCAGATTGCTTTGAGTAGTACAGTCATTTTAAGTATTTTAATTCTCCAATCCATGAGCATGAACTACCTTTCCATTTATTTGTATCTTCTTCAGTGTCTCTCGTCAATGTTGTTACAATTTTCAGTGTATAGATCTTTCACTTCTTTGGTTAAATTTATTCCTAGGAATTTTATTCCTCATAAAATGCAATCATTATTGGACTGTTTTCTTAATTTTTGTTTCTGATAGTTGATATTAGTGCATAGCAATGCAAGAGGTTTTTGTATATAAATATTGTATCATGCAACTTTTCTGAATTCATGTATTAATTCTAAAAGTTTTTGGTGAAGCCTTCAGGATATTCTATGTATAAAATCCTGTTATCTGCAAATAGGGGAAGTTTCACCAGGGGCTTTAGCAGGTTAGCTAGGGAGTGCTGTGATTACATGCTCCTGCTAGTGCTAGCAAAGTAGAGGGAGAACATAAAACTGGCATCTGACAGTGACTCTGCCCCCAGTGAGAATCCCAGCGGGCCCCTACCCCACCAGCAGATACTTCAAAGTTAGCAAATGAGTCTTTTTCCCATAGAGTGTAAATGCTTTTCTGCTGCTTTTGTGTTGGGTTCCTGTGTTAGTCTGCAATTTAAGCCCCTCAAGAGCAGAATTTCTGTTCCTTATAGTCTTTGGGTCTCCAAGATAAAAGCCCGTTGGTTTTCAAAGACAGATGTTTGGGGAATTGTGTTTCCATTTCAGGCCTCAAATGTTCAAGTGTCTGAGGTGGGGCATGAACGCCTCACTCCTCAGGGAGAAGCACTGTAACTGTGAGATCCTTTCCTATTGTGATAGTGAGATCATGTCGCTGCATTTCCTCATTGTGCTCCTTTTATTTTCTATTGTGGAAAACTAAACTTCAGATCCACAAAGAGGAAAGCGTTCCCCATGTAGCCCTAGATTTGGTGTGTCCACAGGTGGAGGTGATCTGTGTATTTTCTCATTTGATGGTGTAGCTCTCTTTACAGGCACTGCATTTGTTGTTTCCTGGTATCTCAGACACATTACACCCCTGGAGTATTATTATTATTATTAAGGGTGAAAGAGGAGACCAAGAAAGCTGGCTTGAAGCTCAACATTCAAAAAACTATGATCATGGCACATCACTTCATGCCAAATAGATAGGGAAAAAGTAGAAGCAGTGACAGATTTTATTTTCTTGGGCTCCAAAATCACTGCAGATGGTGACTGCAGCCATGAAATTAAAAGACACTTGCTCCTTGGAAGGAAAGCTATGAAAAATGTAGTCTGTACATTAAAAAGCAGAGACATCACTTTGCTGATGAAGATCCACACAGTCAAACTTATGGTTTTTCCAGTAGTTATGCATGGATGTGAGAGTTGGGTCATAAAGAAGGCTGAGTGCCAAAGAACTGATGCTTTCAAACTGCGGTGCTGGAGAAGACTCCTGAGGGTCCCTTGGACTGTAAGGGGATCAAAACAGTCAATCCTAAAGGAAATCAACTCTGAATGTTCATTAGAAGGACTAATGCTGAATCTCCAATATTTTAGTCACATGAGGTGAACAGCCAATCCACTGGGAAAGACTGATGCTGGGAAAGATTGAAAGCAAAAGGAGAAGGGGATGGAAGAGGATGTGATGGTTAGATAGCATCACTGGGTCGATGGACATGAGTCTGAGTAAACTCCAGGAGATAGTGGAAGACAGAGGAGCCTGGTCTGCTGCAGTCCATGGAGTTGCAAAGAGCGGGACATGACTTAGTGACTGAAGAGCAACAACAGAAGGTGAAGGTAATATTAAAGGCAATCTCTAGTCTTTATAAGAATGTCATTTTTATTATTCACTTTATTCCTCTCCTCAAATAATTAGCCAGTTTCATCAGAATTCAGTCTTCTTTTTTTGCAAGATCGTTTTCCTCATGTCCTATCATTTTAATCAAATTGTAAGCCTCTGAAAACCTTAAGTATAAAAGGCATTACAGATTGTGCTCTCTACAGCACATACTCACAAGCTAGATATTTCTCCTAGTTTATCTAATGCCTATTTATTTAAAATAAGGAAAGCTCCACTCTTTGCAACCCCATGGACTGTAGCCTGCCAGGCTCCTCTGTCCATGGAATTTTCCAGGCAAGAAGACTGGAATGGGAACCCAGGTCTCTTGAGTCTCCTGCATTGGCAGGCAGATTCTTTACCACTGCACCACCTGGAAAGCCCACAAGGTAAGCTCACTGCCTGCCTATTCTTCTTTCTTCTCTCCCTTCCTCCCTCCTTTTCTTCCTTCTCTCTCCTCCTCAATATCATTCAGTCTCTTTTCCTACCTCTCTCTCTCCCTTTCAACTCCTGGGAGGTTTTACATTCTTCTGAGTTCAGCTATGCTTCTAAGGAAATTTTAAAAATATATTTCATCAACATTTATTGTAGAGTTTTCAATATACCTAGTTTACCATGTTGTTGGAAACAAAGGAACTCAAGAGACATTTCTAGGTACTTGGTCTTTCAGAAGAACAGAAAAGAACTGAGGAAAATGTAAACACTTCACCCAGGTTGTCACAATTATGCACTTGAGTTATCTGATTATTCAAATGTAAATAAAAAACTTATTTAGTTTCATAACATGAGGGAAAGGTGAAAAGCTAGTGTGGATTTTTCTTAATGTTTAAAGTATTTCATCCATGACCTCTTTTCAACAATCTCCAGATAATTCAACTCTGAAATTTTCCTCTTCTATGCATTTGTTATAAAATACAATACTCTTCTTACAAAAAACCACCTTAATTTATAAAGGAAGGCAATATTCCTTGTATTTGGAGTATCTGTGATTGTATGACACTACACAAAGCCGCAAATCAGAGTTATAACAAGTACAATGCAAGCTGAAATGGCTGAGGCTAATTTTTTTAACGATAAAGTTTCTTCATTTTGTATTACTTTAAAAATTGCATTTATTACCAACCATCAAGATAAAACTGACAACTATAATAAAGAGCTAATATAAAAGATGTACTGAGAACACCACTCCATATCTCTCTGTACACATAATTCAATTCTAAAAATTGAATTGTAACCTTAATCTAGCTTTTTCTAAAGCAGAAAACCACATAAACCCTGATGTTGTCCCTAAATCATTGTACATTTCTAAAGTGCTTTGAAGTTAACCAAGTACTTTTACTTCAATGATCTCATTTGCTTCTCAGATTATCTTTGTGATGTAGACAAATGGGGATATTATTATAATTTCTACAAATGAGAGACCTGAACTTTAGAAATGTGGGTTAAGCCCTCAGAGTCTCTTATTTCTGTACTGAGGATGAGGAAAGAAGTCTTGTTGTCACTGTCTGCCTTCTACTACAAAACAGCAGACAGCTACAACTCAAGTGTCTGTTCTTTCAGGCTTATTCTGCAGGGGTATAATAAAAAGATCACAATACAGTAACTCTAAGAAGAGGAATGCGTGTTCTTTCAGTATAATTCCACAACCAATCAACAAAATAAATACACTGTTACACTACTGATTTGGGTTTGAGAAATCATGTTGTAAGCCAGAAAGCTTTCTGTTATGATCAGGGTTAAATATAATAACTAACACAATGGCAATTTTTGGAGTATTATTACTTTTGCTATTGATGTTTGCATTTTTAATCTTTACCTAAAATAATTGAAAGTGCCTACAAAGAGAAGAAATTAAAAATTACAATATGATAATAAAAAAAAATTCTGGTTCAAATAGTACTAACACTTTGTCCCATAGCCTTTCTCTATTTATTTATGTATATTTGGCCATTCTGTTCCCAGAAAAGCACTGATATAAGATTTTCTATCACCAAAGCTATTTCACACTGTGCGGTCCTAAGCAGATTATTAATAAGATAAATAAAATTGTACCATGGTTCCTATGTCACATACATTACTGTGAACTAAGCCATAAGTTATAATCACTCAAAATTGTGTATTAGATATTCATATCCCTAATGATAATTATTTTATAGAAAACAACATAAATTCTTTATCTCACAATGTTTGATAAGAATACGTAATGAAAATAAGTGTAGTTACAGATTATAATTATCTTTACTCTTTACTAACATGCAAACAAATAATAAACCATATACCAATGTTGGTAAAATACATACAAAATTTTATATAGGGATTATTAATTAGAAAGACATACACATATGGGTACTATATATGTGTATGAGCACATAAATGACAAATACATTAGACTACTATTAGTTGGATTTCACTATATATAGTTGTAAAAGTGAAAAAATTGTAGTGAGTACATAAATTGGTTAAACTGAAGCTGTGAAAAGGAATGAAATACCTACTACATTTTCTAGCCATTTCCTCCCAAAGTAATAGCCAAGAAAAATGGAAAAGCGTGACCTGAAGAAAGGAATGGCAACCCACTCCAGTATTCTTGCCTGGAGAATTCCATGAACAGAGGAGCCTGGTGGGCTACAGTCCAATCTATGAAGTCACCAAGAGTTGGACATGATGGAGTGACTTTCACTTTCACTTTCATATACATATAAGGACTTGTACATGAATAATATACCAGATCTATTTATAGTGGCCCCATCCTGGAAATAACCAAGAGTTTGTCAAGTGGACAATAAATAAATTGTAGCATATTCACACAATGGAATGCTACTCACCAACAACAATGAATGAATTATTAATACAGACAACAGCAAAGATGAATTTCAATATAATTATTCCAAGTGGAAGAGCAAAATATTAATATAGAGAATAGGAAAAATGAATTTCAAAACAATTATGCTAAGAAGCAGGAAAAACATGTAAGTAATACATGATATCAATTATATAAACTCTGAAAAATGCAGCCTAATCTATAATGACAGCAGATCAGTTGTCGCCAAAATCAATGCTAGAGATGAAGGAGGAGTGGAAACAGAGAGGATGAAGAGACATTTCCAAAAGGTCCTGAGGAAACTTCTGTGTCTGATGGATATATTCATTACTTGGAAGTGAGTGATGATTTTAATTTATATACTTAGGTAAAAATGTATTGAAGTGGTATTCTAAGTATATGCAGTTTTATATGTGTCAGTAAGATCTCAATAAAGTTATTTTAAAAAATTATAGAACCAAGCTCAAATACCACTCCCTTCCATCCACTTCTAAGATAGAATTATTCCAGGACCACTTAATCCACCTTTATGCTCTGAAGGAAGCAGGCAATATGCAAGAAATTGTGAAACCATCATGTTGTAGGGAAGCCCAACCTAGCCATATGGAGAGGCCATGTGGAGAGAGACAAAGAGATATCTGACCAGCCCTGAACTCTTCTAGACATTTCAATCACATTAAAGACATGTCAGTTGGGGGTTCCTTGGTGAGTCCAGTCATTAAGAATCCACTTGCCAGTTCAGGGAACATGGGTTCAATCCCTGGTCCAGGAAAATCCCACAGGTTGCAAGGTAACTAAGCCTGTGCTCCACAACAAGAGAAGCCACTGCAATGAGAAGCCCATGGCTCTCAACTAGAGAGGAGCACCAGCTTGCAGCAACTAGAGAAAGCTCATGCCCAGCAACAAAGACACAGCACAGCCAAAAATAAATAAATATTTAAAAAAGAAAAGAAAAAGGACACATGAGTAGAAGCCATCCTGAAAATTTCAGCTCTCTGTGTCAGCAAGGTCAACCCACAGGGAATAAAGAATACCTGCCCTTAGTCATCACTAGCCAATACAGCATAAGTATTTGATATTAAGCTTTTGATTGCCAAGGCATCCATTTCAAAATACATCTAACTTAAATAAATAAGTATCCAGCTGTGTTTCATGGCTACTAGCAAAAGAACCAGATAAGGAACAAGGCTCTTGCAGAAAGCCATGGGTAACCTGGATAACGTACCTCGAGTGATCCCTCTTCTTCCTTCCTAAGCCCTAATTCCTATTCTTATGCTTTAAATCAGTCAATAAAAAGCAAACCTACAAAACCCTAGATACTCCATCCTTGGATCTTAATAAATTTCCAGGTTCATATTCTCTCTCTCTGCCCTTAACCTCAGCTGTGTGGCCTTCAGATATTTCAAGTACCCTCCAGAACAAGAAGAGTACTAAATCTTGTTCTTCACAATTCCTGATGCTTTTTGCTGAAGTGTGTTCTGCAATCATAAGAACAACAAGGGCCAGTCCAGTCACAGCACTGAATACAGTGAGAGAAATATCTCTGGGGACTCGATACAAGTACACTGACCTTGGCCCAGACAGCATCATTATCAACATGCTGCGACTGAAACAACACCCATATTTAAGAAGCAAAACACACGATAAATGATAATTGTAAAATAGCTAGTGAGAAGTTGCTATATAACACAGGGAGCCAAGCCTGGCACTCGGTGATGACATAGAGGGGTGGGAAGGTGAGAGGAGATGGTGATTCAAGAGGGAAGTTGTGTAGGTATAATTATGGGTAAATTGCATAGTTGTATGGCAGAAACTAACACAATATTATAAAGCAATTTTCCTCCAATTAAAGAATAAATAAAATTAATTTTAAAAGGAAAAAAGTGATAAATGTTGTTTTAAGTACCATTACACTGCAGATGGTGACTGCAGCCATGAAATTAAAAGATGCTTACTCCTTGGAAGAAAAGTTATGACCAACCTAGATAGTATATTTAAAAGCAGAGACATTACTTTGCCGACTAAGGTCCGTCTAGTCATGGCTATGGTTTTTCCTGTGGTCATGTATGGATGTGAAAGTTGGACTGTGAAGAAGGCTGAGCACCGAAGAACTGATGTGTTTGAACTGTGGTGTTGGAGAAGACTCTTGAGAGTCCCTTGGACTGCAAAGAGATCCAACCAGTCCATTCTGAAGGAGATCAACCCTGGGATTTCTTTGGAAGGAATGATGCTAAAGCTGAAACTCCAGTACTTTGGCCACCTCATGCGAAGAGGTGACTCATTGGAAAAGACTCTGATGCTGGGAGGGATTGGGGGCAGGAGGAGAAGGGGATGACCGAGGATGACATAGCTAGATGGCATCACGGACTCAATGGACGTGAGTCTGAGTGAACTCCGGGAGATGGTGATGGAAAGGGAGGCCTGGCGTGCTGCGATTCATGGGGTCACAAAGAGTCGGACATGACTGAGCGACTGAACTGAACTGAACTGAACTGAACCACCCCTGTGCAAAAAAGAAAAAAAAAATTCTCTTCAGCTATACTTTTAGTGTAATTAACTAAAATATGTGATATTAATATAACAAATAATTTTTTTATTTTGATATTATAAAAACAGAATTTTAACTTCAGGTTAAAATGTATCTTAAAAACATTCTTTTTTTTTCTTTTATGAATTAAATATTTTAAACATTTGCTTTTTTAATGTTCTGACATTATTACTGGAACTCTGATATTTCTTATCTGAACTCTTTATGGTTGCAAATTCTTGATTTTATAAGGACATAATCAATTACATAATTAAGAATAAAATTGGTTTGCAACTTCTATTAGTGCCATTACATAATGTGAAAGCAGGCTGTATTTAACTTCAGCTGGATTTTAAGATGAATAAAATTAGCAGTTTATAAGTAAAGTGGCATCCAGTTGCCTAAAGAAAAGAAGAGGCTTGATGAAAACCAGCTTTCCCTGTAATTAGCAATCCTGAGCAAATGAAAAGACAGGGTCAGATATTTAAAATTTATTTTAAAATCATTTACAACCGTGTTGATGAAAATCCACTAAGTTCTGTGGAAGTCTAAGAAATCCTGCTGCTGCTGCTAAGTCCCTTTAGTCATGCCTAACTCTCTGCGACCTCATAGAAGGCAGCCCACCAGGCTCTTCTGTCCATGGGATTCTCCAGGCAAGAATACTGGAGTGAGTTGCCATTTCCTTCTCCAGTGCATGTATGCATGCATGCTAAGTCACTTCAGTCGTGTCCGACTCTGTGCGACTCTATGGACAGCAGCCCACCAGGTGCCTCTCTCCACAGGATTCTCTATGCAAGAATACTGGAGTGGGTTGCCATTTCCTTCTCCTCTAATAAATCCTAAAAGCAATTATTATTGTTATTTGCATTAGAAATTCTATGTATATTTAAGTATTTTAAAGTCGGTAGTGTAGAGTCGTTAATTGTGAGTAAATTTATTTGGAGTCTCTCACTATTGAGGCATCAATCAGGCCAAAGAAGATGGCTGTGTGCGTGCATGCTAAGTGACTTCAGTTGTGTCCAATCTTTGGAACCCCATGAACTGTAGCCTGCCAGGCTCCTCTGTCCATGGAATTCTCCAAGCAAGAATCCTGGACTGGGTTGCCATTTCCTTCTCCAGGAGATCTTTTACGAAGGGATTGAACCCATGTCTTTTACGTCTCCTGCACTGCCAGGTGGGTTCTTTACCACAAGCGTCACCTCGGAAACACAAAAAGAAGTTGGCTGGGTCAGTGTCATGATTGGATCCCTTGAGCCTGACACAACAGCTCCATCTTTCTCTTTCCTTAGGATCATTTACTAAGAAAAGACTGTCTGAGCACAAACTTAACTTGTGTTGGCAGTGAATTTCTGAATCCTGACAGGATAGGAAAGAACATCTTCCTTTGGATCTACTCTCTTCTGGCAGGTCTGAAAAATCCAGTGTTAGCCTGAGGAATAAAGTTACCAAACATTACTAAATTCTGGATAGAAAGAAGCTGTTCGAGGGGGAAGTCTGTAACACTTATTTGGAGCACATTTGACAAGATTCCTTCCTCTCATTACAGGCCAGTACCATCACCCTGTTCAGAGAGCCCTTTGAAAAAAACACCATGGCTCTGGGGCTACTCCCTGCCCTCCCTGTAGATAAGGCTGACTACTTTGGAATATATCTGAAGGGCTGGACCAACAGCTTCAGATGAAAGCACCCCTAATTTATAGGGCAGAGCTAGGAGGGAATGAACAGATTGTGAGGCCAGGAAAAGAAAACCAAGGTTGAGGAAAATTAGCCAGGAATTCTGTGGAGGGATGCTCATTTTATGTGGGTTTATTAAAAGTTTGCCTAACTTAGGCGGCTGCTGTTGCTGCTGCTAAATCGTTTCAGTCGTGTCCGATCTAAAATACACAGGTTATTAACATAGCATTTAGAAAAACAATAGTGAATGTGTGTGAAAACGGTCCTTTAGATCACAAATTCTGGGCAAACCAAGAAAGCAGCCAAAGATTGCTGCTATTTAATTACTGTCTTCCCATCATCACTAATCACTGCAACATCGATATTAGGCAACTATTCTATCCTCTCAATTGTAAGATAATACATTTTTAGTAGGCAATTCATACTGTAACCTAGAAGGACCCTATGGGGCCTTCCCAGGAAAGACTTCTCCCACATCCTCTCCTTTAGGTCCTCTCAGAAGTACCTAGATAATAGTTGTTGTTGGTCGCTAAGTTAGCCACTAAGTCCTCTCCAACACTGAGATCCCAAGGACTGCAGAGCGCCAGGCTTCCCCATCATTTCCTAGAGTTTGCTCAAGCCCTTGTCCATTGAGTCAGTGATGTCATCCAAGCATCTCATCCTCTGTCAGTATTTGATGCCAATTTACTGAGTAGTTTTGCAGATGTACATCATGAGAAACGCTGGACTGGAAGAAAAACAAGCTGGAATCAAGATTGCTGGGAGTAATATCAATAACCTCAGATATGCAGATGACAGCACTCTTATTGCAGAAAGTGAAGAGGAGCTAAAAAGCCTCTTGATGAAAGTGAAAGAGGAGAGTGAAAAAGTTGGCTTAAAGCTCAACATTCAGAAAACAAAGATCATAGCATCCAGTCCCATCACTTCATGGAAAATTGGCGGGGAAAGAGTGGAAACAGTGTCAGACTTTATTTTTTGGGGCTCCAAAATCACTGCAGATCGTGACTGCAGCCATGAAATTAAAAGACACTTACTCCTTGGAAGAAAAGTTATGACTAACCTAGATAACATATTCAAAAGCAGAGACATTACTTTGCCGACTAAGGTCAGTCTAATCAAGGCTATGGTTTTTCCTGTGGCCATGTATGGATGTGAGAGTTGGATTGTGAAGAAGGCTGAGCACCAAAGAATTGATGCTTTTAAACTGTGGTGTTGGAGAAGACTCTTGAGAGTCCCTTGGACTGCAAGGAGATCCAACCAGTCCATTCTGAAGGAGGTCAGCCCTGGGATTTCTTTGGAAGGAATGATGCTAAAGCTGAAGCTCCAGTACTTTGGCCACCTCATGTGAAGAGTTGACTCATTGGAAAAGACTCTGATGCTGGGAGGGATTGGGGGCAGGAGGAGAAGGGGACGACCGAGGATGAGATGGCTGGATGGCATCACGGACTCGATGGACGTGAGTCTGAGTGAACTCCAGGAGATGGTGATGGACAGGGAGGCCTGGCATGTTGCGATTCATGGGGTCACAAAGAGTCGGACACAACTGTGTGACTGAACTGAACTGAACTGACCCTTCCCCCCAACAAATGGAGGAACTACTTGATTACCTTAAGAACATAGCCCCAGGCCTCTGAAATCTGTCTCATCATCAGCGAATCAGAGAACTGCATGTTCCCTGTGTCACTGCCACACAGCCCCCACCCCATCCCCCATCCCCTGCCATGGCCTCCATACCTGCCCTTTAAAAATCCTTTACAGAAGCCCTTTGGGGAACTCAGGTGTTTCCAGGCCAGAGCTATCTCTCCTTGCATAGCCCCAGAATAAACATTCCCTTGCTCCAAACTCTGACATTTCAGTTTGGCCTCACTGTGCTTTGGGCACACGGACTTGCATTACCAACAATGCCTTTTCAGAAGGCTTAGGAAATCTAGAATTTTATCTAAAAAATTAATTTAGATCCTTTGAGGCTGACACAACAGCTCATTAATTTTCTATTCAAATTTTAGAAGGGTTCATGCTTAAGGAAAGTATCCTAGTCCCAAGATGAGAGAACCACTATCTTTCATTTAATCCAGGTTAAAATCCACTAATTCTCAAGGAAACCATCATTATTTTTATTCTACCTACTTCCCAGAGTTATCCTCACTGTCTTCCTATTGCCCTTCAATCTATGAATTTTAATTAATTTTTCCTGACTTGTGTGTATTACTTTTTTTCTAGTACAAAGAGTTTAAGTTTGTCAAAATATAAGAAAAAAGTTAAAGCTACTTAAATATTTTAGACCTGAACATACTACTTATTTAAATTATTTGAATTTATTTGTTGATTCAGTACAAAGTTTGTATGAAATAGTTTTATAAACATGTCAGACGAGTGTAATTTCCTCAGTTCTGTCTCGTCACAAGAAAAATTTGAAGCGATGGATGTAAAGCCCACCGCGTGTCACAGCTCTTGGACAGTCTGTGTTCTAGTTCTCAGACAGATCAGTTTTATTTAGAAAATAAAGAAAAATACATCCTTGAGGCATGGGGGCATGCTGACCCAAAAGACGTAAAGAGAAGAGAGAGAGAGAGAGAGAGAGAGAGAGAGAGAATGAGTGCATGTGCGCACAGGAGAGAGAGACCCCCCAACCCTTTGGCTCCTCTTTGTACACATTTTTTCCCTCCCTCCTGGGCCTGCCCTGTGTAAATTGGGCTAGGCAGGAGTGTTGTTTCTTCTACCTGAGGTCCTCACTCCAGTCCTTGGACCTTCCTTTGACCTTTCTTTGTTCTCTTTTCCTGGGCTTGTGCCTTTCTTATCTCTTAGCCATTTTGGACTCCTGTTTCCTATTCTAACTACCTAATAAACACAATCACAATACAGGCAGCATTTTTTTTTTAAAGTTTATGTATACATATCCAAAACTCTTTGAGAAAGTATAAAGTATATTTTAGATCACTGAGCTTAAAATACACAATGCATTTTATAGCTGCAAGTGACCTAAATAACACTGAAGGCCTAGGTTTAATTTAATAAGAAAACTATGTGTTGAAAGATAAAAACAAAGTAAGAAAAATTAGAAATCCTTCAATAATTAAAAATTGAAGATTATTTTGTTAACAATAGCGAAGCTTTAAGGGGAAAGAGTCAAGCATTACATTGAAACAAAATGATTACAGCCCTTCTAATAATATAGATAACTAAATATTAAGAGAAACAGAAACATACTGTAGACTGAGTTTATTTTGACTTGTTCTGAAATTTGACTCCCTTCCTCAAGTTTCAATATGCTTTTTTTACCTGTTTTTGCACTGCAGGTTATACCATTAAAGACTACTCACCTATGAGTTTAACAGAATATTTAAAAAAAAAAACAAAACACTCCAAAGACTCCACTTTCATCAAATATCATTTAAGTTAAAGGAATTTACCAGAGATTCGATGGCTTATTTTCTGCAAAGAGACTTTTATGAAGGAGCTAATTAACATCTATTTACATTTGTTTTCTTAAAGCATATGCTTACCTTTCCTTGAGGAAATTTTAAGCAGTAATTTAAAAGACATCTAGTTTGACACTAAACTTTAGACCAGTTGGTAAGCTTCATGTTTTCTCTTTTAATAGATTCTGTACATGCTCAGTGGAAGGCAACTATATATTCTTAGTCCATGTGAGGCAACAACAAATAAGACAAATAGTTAACTGATTTTACTGAATGTTAATATTTAACCACATTGATCTTCACTGATGTGCTACAAATGATTAATTGCTAACACTCAAGAAATTAAGGGAAAAAAATTCTTTAATTTCCTCACATTTGTCAGTTTCTGAGGTATAAATACTCCCAAAATCGCCAACTAAAAGATATAACCTGACATCTCCAAATAAACGGTTTGGAAAAGAGGAGCATAACTGACTATACTGAGGTGATCTGAGCTGGTTTGGGCACAACACTGAGTAAATCCTTAATAATAAACTTTTGAAGAACAAAACAATACCATATCTAACATGTTTGCTTCTACTATTGGAATTTTCTAGGGTTATTTATGTTTTTATGATATTTGCAGTTATAAACTTTTAGAAGACATTAAGAGATAAAGATGATGTATAAACTATCAAGATTAAACAACTGAGCTATCAAACCTAATAATACTATTATTTTTAAGTTGTTGCTTTTCTTTGTACTTATTTCTCTGCATTTTATTCCCACAGTTTTCTGGTTTTTGGTGGCTGTTTATTTAATGTTTACAGAAATCAAAATGTATCATGTTTTGATAATTTAAAAAGTATGTTCTTTTTTAAACATAATAATGAAAAAAACAATGAAAAATTATCCTTATTTACTATTCTCATAATTTCCTTATTTTGACTCTATATTATTACAGATCTGTCATTTGAGTGGGAACAGAACAAAGCCTATTAACATAATTTCATCATAACCCAGGAGTAATAAAATGTAAATGCAAAGTTTAGGCTACTGACCCTTTTATTTTACTTTAATATAATTAAATGTATGTTTTGTATATATATGAATTAAGACTAAATCACAAAATACCTTTTCAAAATTTCCCATCAGATGAAATTCACTCCCTTCCATATATATATACATTTTAAGTACTACACTTTCTGGTCTGAAAATAGTTCATGAATTATGATTTCCTCCAACCTTAAACATTCTAACATTCAAAAATTCATAGTCTAGACCTCATGCTAGAATTTGTTTTATAACTATCCAAGCCTAGGTGATTTTGAACAGGCTTTGCCCTGACCTCATCTCAACCTAAAAGCCTTTAGATCTCATCTCAATGTAAAAGCCTTTACTCACTCTCTACTGTTGCTGATTCTAGCTGGAGCAAATTCTACCAATTTCAAGAACGGCTCAATTGCCTTTACCTGGTTACCCCGGGTTAGTTTACTGGTACTACTGTCATTGGTAAACCATGTTCAGGACCAGCACATTTAAGGAGCTCTGAGAAATAAGATCTGATTGGAATGGAATGGAATGGTGCTCAAAGTGAAAAACAGCTGCTGCTGCTGCTGCTAGGTCACTTCAGTCGTGTCCGACTCTGTGTGACCCCATAGACGGCAGCCCACCAGGCTCCCCCATCCCTGGGATTCTCCAGGCAAGAACACTGGAGTGGGTTGTCATTTCCTTCTCCAATGCATGAAAGTGAAAAGTGAAAGTGAAGTCACTCAGTCGTGTCCAACCCTCAGTGACCCTATGGACTGCAGCCTTCCAGGCTCCTCCATCCACGGGATTTTCCAGACAAGAGTACTGGAGTGGGGTGCCATTGCCTTAAGCTAATACCAAATCTCTGGGTATATACACTGAGACTTGACTTTTTTTTTTTTTTTTTTTTGCCCTTGGAAATCAAAATATGTGAAGTTGTACTGTAAAAAGAATCACTCCACTGATCTTGAGGAAGCTGTCAAACACAAAAGGAATTTCTCCTTTTCTACAAGAAAGGAAAGAGCACAAAAATGACAGATGCCAAATATCTCTAAATAATAAAATGCATTTACAAATTTCTGAAGCTCTTTCTCCTTGTAAAGTTTGCCAGGCTATGTTATTTCATTTCATTTTTGGCAGGTGGACATGTTTCAGCAATATGTTGGATGGTAAAGATATTCCCTGAACAATTATTGAGATTCAGGAAAGTCTGGCCAGAGTGAAAGTCTTTGACAAATTAATGATTTAAGGCAGCATTTCTGAATACTAGGTTAAATTATGTCAGACATAACTCCCCAAAGTTTTAAAAACAAAAATGGATTAAGACTAATTTAATACATAAGGCAGACAAATGTAAAAGTAATCATAATGATCATAAGAATAAAAAGTTTAACTTAGAATATTAAAAAAAAAACTTTTTTTCACCATTTTGCCTGATATGTTATGTGTATCTTTGTAGAGTACGCTATCATTCAAGACGTCCCTGGTGGCTCAGATGGTAAAGCATATGCCAACAATGCGGGAGACCTAGGTTCAATCCCTGGGTAGGGAAGATCCTCTGGAGAAAGAAATGGCACCCCACTCCATTATTCTTGCCTGGAAAATCTCATGGATGGAAGAGCCTAGTAGGCTACAGTCCGTGGGGTCGCAAAGAGTTGGACACGACTGAGCGACTTCACCTCACCTTTCACCTATCATTCAATAAATTATTAACAAGTGTTTATATAAATAAAGATAATGAATAAAAGAGGAAAATACACCCAAAGATACTGAATAAAAGAGGAAATAGTGTTTTTATGTTCTTCCATCAAATGCAAATGTAAAAATATCAAAAAGATATATTACTTAGGGTCATATACTTTACCAATCTTCATTAATCTAACATGTATTGTGTCCTCAGAAATCACATATTATAAACATTTACCTTTAACTATCAAATTGCTAACAGAAGTAATATCACAAACACTGTAAAGCACAGTTAATCCATAATACAGACTAGGATACTGTCATAGTCAGCTAGGGTTGCTATAGCAAAATATCACAAATTGAGTGGATTATAAACAACAGAAACTCATTTTACACAATTCTGGAGGCTCAAAGTCTGAGATCAAGGTGTCAAGAACATCATATTCTGCTGAGAACTCTCTTCAGATTATATACTACCTACTTATCCTTGCATCCTCAAGGATGGCTGGGAGCAAAGGGAAAAATCAAGCTCTCTCCTAGGTTTCATAAAGGCACTAATTCCATTTGTGAAAGCTCCACCCTCATGACCTCATCTAATCCTAATTATCTCACAAAGGCCTCAACTCTGGATACTATCACATTGTAGGGGTAGGGTTCCAGGACACAAATACTGATATAGCCAATTCATTTCAGTTCAGTTCAGTGGCTCAGTTTTGTCTGACTCTTTGCGACCCCATGAACTGGAGCATGCCAGTCCTCCCTGTCCGTCACCAACTCCCGGAGTTCATTCAAACTCACATCCATTGAGTCGGTATAGCCTTCAAGCTATTTCATCCTCTGTCATCCTCTTCTCCTACTGCCCTCAGTACCTCCCAGCATCAGTCTTTTCCAGTGAGTCAACCCTTCTAATGAGGTGGCCAAAGTACTGGAGTTTCAGCTTTAGCATCATTCCTTCCAAAGAACACCCAGAACTGATCTCCTTTAGAATGTACTGGTTGGATCTCCTTGCAGTCCAAAGGACTCTCAAGATTCTTCTCCAACACCACTGCTCAAAAGCATCAATTCTTCGGCGCTCCGCCTTCTTCACAGTCCAACTCTCACATCCATACATGACTACTGGAAAAACCATAGCCTTGACTAGTCAGACCTTTGTTGGCAAAGTAATGTCTCTGCTTTTGAATATACTATCTAGGTTGGTCATAACTTTTCTTCCAAGGAGTAAGTGTCTTTTAATTTCATGGCTGCAGTCACGATCTGCAGTGATTTTGGAGCCCCAAAAAATAAAGTCTGACACTGTTTCCACTGTTTCCCCATCTATTTCCCTGGAAGTGATGGGACCAGATGCCATGATCTTCGTTTTCTGAATGCTGAGATTTAAGCCAACTTTTTCACTCTCCTCTTTCACTTTCATCAAGAGGCTTTTTAGCTCCTCTTCACTTTCTGCCACAAGGGTGGCATCATCTGCATATCTGAGGTCATTGAGATTTCTCCTGGCAATCTTGATTCCAGCTTGTGCTTCTTTCAGCCCAGGGTTTCTCATGATATGCTCTGCATATAAGTTAAATAAGCAGGGTGACAATATACAGCCTTGATGTCCTCCTTTTCCTATTTGGAACCAGTCTGTTGTTCCATGTCCAGTTCTAACTGTTGCTTCCTGACCAGCATATAGGTTTCTCAAGAGGCTGGTCAGGTAGCCTGGTATTCCCTTCTCTTTTATTTCTTTATTTTATTTTATTTCTTTTTTTTATTTTATTTTTTTAATTTTAAAATCTTTAATTCTTACATGCGTTCCCAAACATGAACCCCCCTCCCACCTCCCTCCCCGTAACATCTCTCTGGGTCATCCCCATGCACCAGCCCCAACCATTTTCCACAGTTTATTGTGATCCACACAGTCAAATGCTTTGGCATAGTCAATAAAACAGAAATAGATGTTTTTCTGGAACTCTCTTGCTTTTCGATGATCCAGCAGATGTTGACAATTTGATCTCTGGTTCCTCTGCCTTTTCTAAAACCAGCTTGAACATCTGGAAGTTCACGCCTCACGTATTGCTGAAGCTTGGCTTGGAGAATTTTGAGTATTACTTTACTAGCATGTGAGATGAGAGCAATTGTGCAGTAGTTTGAGCATTCTTTGGCATCACCTTTCTTTGGGATTGGAATGAAAACCGACCTTTTCCAGTCCTGTGGCCACTGCTGAGTTTTCCAAATTTGCTGGCATATTGAGTGTAGCACTTTCACAGCATCATCTTTCAGGATTTGAAATAGCTCAACTGGAATTCTGTCACCTCAACTTGGTTTGTTTGTAGTGATGCTTTCTAAGGCATCACTACAAACTTCACTACAAACATCACTTAACTTCACATTCCAGGATGTCTGGGTCTAGGTGAGTGATCACACCATCATGATTATCTGGGTCATGAAGATGTTTTTGTACAGTTCTTCTGTGTATTCTTGCCACCTCTTCTTAATATCTTCTGCTTCTGTTCTGTCCTTTATTGAGACCATCTTTGCATGAAATGTTCCCTTGGTATCTCTAATTGTCTTGAAGAGATCTCTAGTCTTTCCCATTCTGTTGTTTTCCTCTATTTCTTTGCATTGATCGCTGAAGAAGGCTTTCTTATCCCTTCTTGCAATTCTTTGGAACTCTGCATTCAGATGCTTATATCTTTCCTTTTCTCCTTTGCTTAGCCAGGTCTTTATTAAAAGGGTTGTTTCTCCTCTCTTTAGTAAACAACATGTATGATTTTCCTATTCAATATTTGTGTTTTAGATTAATTATTATATTTCTTACTTTGAAAATAGAGATAATTAAAATTAAAAGAAAAAATTCTAGATACTGCAGTTTATAAGTTCAACAAAATTGTGAAGATGGAAATGAGGAAATAATCTGGTATGTATGGATAGACCTTATCTCTTAATACAGTAGTTACTTATGCATTTGATTGAAGGAATATGGAGAAGGCAAGAGACTTATGTCCCTAATACAATTCCTTACTCTGTAAGATAACTAGTAAACACAACCATTTTTTCATTTTGCCAAATATTCTCCACCCTATTGAAATTTAAATATATTCAGGAAAATAATCAAACAATAGTCATGATCTTAAATATATTATTAACATCTACCATTCATTATTTCATACTTTCATCAAATATGCAAATGTGGACAGCTAGTTTGTAAGAAGGCATAGTAGAATTGAGAAATGATAATATATCAGTAAATATTTTGTAATTTTTTTACAGCATGCTTTACTCATAGTGGTTATACAGCAAACATCCATATGAAAGAAGATCAGTATATTAAAACTATGACAACTGGGACTTTATAGAAATTCTCTCACATTTCCTGGGAATCCTCATATAGGCTCTTGCTGTAGAAAAATGACTGCATATAGAATTCAGATTTCTTGTAAATAGATTTCAAATGCTTCCATTTGCAACTGTTCACTTCAAGCCAGAAGTAACATGTGCCTATATTTTACATTGCATAATTATATAATAATTTTGGAATATCAATTCTCTTCTGTACAAATACTTGTAAATTTACTTGAGGATATCCATTGAACAGATTATTTGTGGATTTCAATTTCCTGTGACTGGATGTTACCCATGATCTTTTTATCAGTTTTTTTCACCCTATGTTGCAATGTTAATTAAAAAGAATTATTATTTGAGATGCAGCCTAGCTATTTTCTATTTCTAAGGGACAGAAAATATCATTGCCAATTGCTTCAAAAAGGATTGAAATGTGTGGGATGATAAGGAATCTTCCCAGCTTGCTATTATATTTAAAAGCTGCATTTAAACATTATGTTAATGGAATGTAACTATAATCAATTAAAATGGTATTTTCAAAGCAATTTTAATTGTAGTCACTTAATATATACCCCTCATTCATAGCATGGACAGAAATAGACTAGGGAAATAAAATTAAAATAGCAAAGTGATAAAATAATATATTGAGTATATATTAATGTTGAATAATATATTATATAATATAAATGTACAAAAATAAATCCTATGAATCATAGACTAAATTTTTTCTAGTCACTTATTATATGAAGAAAATCAAATAACAAGTAAAAATGTGATTTTACTGAGCACAACCGAAAATATTTTCTCTAGAATTGGCTTCTCCAAATTTTGTTATTCATTATTTAATGTAATCTTATGTTTAATAACCAAATTTTGTCTTTATCATTTAGACTGTATACTACATTGTTTCATCATGATTCCCTATTAAAGACTAATACACTAATTCACTAGCTTCTAGAAAAGTCTTTCATTCATGTTTTTATCTGTATCCATCATTACAAACTGCCTTTAACTACACCAAAAATTGTTTCACTCAAAGTTACCAGTGGGAAGTCTGTGGATATTATACATGGCTCAGTACAATATGTAAGTACCATCAAAAAGGCCAAGCTATAAACAGAAGGAAACTTTCAAACATGACAGGAAATATTTATAAAAACCTTGCAATTAATATCATACTCAATAGTGGAAGACTGAAAACTTTCTCCAAAGAAAGTGAAGTCACTCAGTCGTGTCCGACTCTTTGCAACCACATGGACTATAGCCTACCATGCTCCTCCATCCATGGGATTTTCCAGGCAAGAGTACTGGAGTTGGTTGCCATTTCCTTCTCCAGAGGATCTTCCTGACCCAGGGATCAAATGTGGGCCTCCCACACTGTAGGCAGATGCTTTACCATCTGAGCCAACAGGGAAGTCCAAAAGAAGGAACAAGAAAGTAAGTTCACTTGTGCCATAGCTGTTTAACACTATAGTGAAAGTTCTATCCAAAGCAATCAAACAAGAAAAAGAAATAGGGATATTCACATTGGAAAATAAGTAAAACCACTTCTGGGGCTTCCCTTGCTGGCTCAGCGGTAAAGAATTCACCTCCCAGTGCAGTGGGGGTAAGTTTGATGTCTATGTCAGGGAGATCCCCTGGAGAAGGAAATGGCAACCCACTTCAGTATTCATGCCTGGGAAATCCCATGGACAGAAGAGCCTGGTGTGCTACAGTCCATGGCACTGCAAAAGAATTGGACATGACCTAGTGACTAAACAACAAACAACAAAAATCATTTCTATCTGAAGACATGATAATGATAAATTTATACCCCCAAAGAATCCATGAAAGGATTATTAGAACAAATAAACAAGTTCAGAAAATTTTCCAGATACATCTTAGTATATAAAAATTAGTTTATTTCTATATACAAGCACAAAACAATAAAAAGTGAAAGCTAACTATTTCATTTGGGATAGGATCAGAAATAATACATTGCTTAGGAATAAACCAAGAAAATGTATGATCTACACACTGAACCTACAAAATATTGTTGAAAGGTATTAATAAAATCTAAATTAATGGAAAAAGACTCCATGTTCATGAATTGGAAGACTGAATATTATTAAAGTGTCAACACTCTTCAAAATGATAAATAAAAACAAGCTGTATCAAATTTCCAATTGTCTTTCTTTATAAAAGTGAACAAACTGTTTCAAAAATTCATATGAAATTGCAAGGGACCCAGATATATTAATCATCTTGAAAAAGCAGAATAAAGTTGGTGGACTCACAGTTCTCAATTTCAAAATATATTATACAGCTATAGTAATCAAAATAGGATCATAGAGGCATAAAGTCAGACATACAGATCAATAAAATAGAATGGAGAGTACAAAGGTAAACCCATATCCCAATGGTGAATTGATTTTTAACAAAGGTGACATTCAGTTGGGGGGAGAATAATCTTTCCAACAAATGATGCTTGGATACCTAGAATTCCATATGCAAACTACTGAATACTGAATACGGTTGGACCTGTATCTCCCACAAATAATTCAAAATAACTCAAAATTCATCAAAGACCTAAATATAGGTACAAAACCCATAAAGTTCCTAGATGCAAATGTAGATTTAATCTTCATGACCAAGCCGTATTCAACAGCTTGTTGAATACAATGCCAAATTTAAAGCAAGTAATAAAAAAAATGTACTTTGAAAGACACTAGCAAGAAGCTGAAAGGTTTCTTCAAAATCTTTATTATTTTTTTTAATAAAATGTCCTTAGAGAGTTGAAAAGAATTTAGGAAAAGTATTTACAGTTTGACTAAATAATATAAGCCCTGAGTCCATCCTAAAGGAGACAGGTCCTGGGTGTTCATTGGAAGGACTGATGTTGAAGCTAAAACTCTAATACTTTGGCCACCTAATGTGAAGAGCTGATTCATTTGAAAAGACCCTGATGCTGGGAAAGATTAAGGGCAGAAGGAGAAGGGGATGACAGAGGATGAGATGGTTGGATGGCATCACCGACTCAATGGACATGGGTTTGGGTAGACTCCAGCAGTTGATGATGAACAGGGAGGCCTGGCATGCTGTGTTTCATGGGGTCACAAAGAGTCAGACACGACTTGAGCAAATGAACTGAACTGAACTGAATTCTGAATACAAGTATATATGTAGAATATTTGCAAGTCAACAATAGAAAAGCATATGATACAATTAAGTGATTCATGTAAACATATTTATCTAAAATATATGTAAATGACCAACAGGGATTTGAAAAGATGTTCTAATTCAGTAAACATAAGGAAATGCAAATCAAAACAATGAGACACCACTTCTCACCCAGTAGCATAACAACAATAATAATGAATAATAATGATGAAACTAAGTGTTGGAGAAGATGTGGAAAATTTCCTGGTGGGAATGTAAAATGTAGTATAAAAATAGTGACTTCATAAAAGCGTGGCAGTTCCTCAAAAGTTAAGCATAGAATTATCATGTGACACAGAAATTCCAATTTTTCCTCATGTAACATATAAGAATTGAAATCATGTTCACCCAAACACTTGTGAATATTTAAAACAATATTATTATTTATAACAACATTATTCATATTCACCATTATTCATAATAGTGATAAAAGTAGAAACAGTTCAAATATCCATCAACTGATTAATGGATAAATAAAAATGGAATATTATTCAGGTATAAAAAGGAATGAAGTACTGACACATGTTACTCTATAAGTGAATCTTAAAAATAATACTGTGCTATGAGAAAGAAACCAGACACAAAGGCACAGACACACACAGAATGACGGTTTCATTTAGATGAAAGGTTAGAATGGGCACATTTTATATATAGCATATATTAGTGGTTGGCAGGAGTAGGGGGAGCAGACAATGGGTATTGACTGCTAATAAGTATGGTATGGAATTTCTCTGGAATTGTTTCTAGAAAATGTTCTGAACTAGATAATAGTGGTAATTTGTGGAAATACTGAAATCTCATGAATTGTACACTTTAAAATGGCTAAAATGGTGAACTTTATATTATGTGAGGTTTATCTCAGTGAAGAAAATCTCACTTGCATTAAAATCTCTTTACATTGTTATCATCAATTAAAGCCCATCTACAAACATTTCCTGCAGAGTTACTCTAAGGCACCTATATTGTCCACCCTATAAAACAATATTCCAATCTGGCCTATGGCTACCTTTTGCTCACCTAATTGGTTCCACATGTCCCTAGTTGACTTTCAAAGTCCTTTAGCTATTGTCTACTTCATAATTCTACAAGATTTTACCCACTACTCAGAAAGAAACTCAATCAAGTCATACTAATTTCTCCTTCAAGTGATTTAATCCCTGTATCCCTGTAGTATATTGTCATTATTTCTGAGAAACACTTCTTTCCTCTTATTTGCTTATAGAAATCTGAAATCTACAAGGATTCATTTCCTCCATATACTTTCTTAAAAGCAATTAAGCTCATATTATCCTCTTATATTAGTCAAATTAAATAACCCATATTTTGTCTACTAATAATTTTCTGTAGTAAGTTAAACAATGTAGTACATGGGAAATGTGTGTGAAATAACCACTGTAAATGCCTGAGGTAGCTATAAAGAAAATCTTGAAAAATAAAGAGAATGCATGTATACAGAAAGGTTACTAAGCCCTGAAGTTGAACCTGCCATCTTAACATTACATACCAGTGTTCCAAAGCCTAGAATTTTAGCTTTATTAGTTCCATGCAGCCATCAAGAGATAAGTAAAAAACATGATTGATAAGGGACTTTGAATTAGAGATGCTCTTTAAATAGCCAGGGCCACAAAAATGCCACTTTTTATGTGTAAACTAGTAGTAATAGGAGGATAAGAAGGGGAAGGATTAGGAAGAGGGGATGAGGAGAAGGAATAGCATCTGCTCTGGAACCGCTCACGTCAGACTCAGCTCTGAGTTAAAAATAAAAACAAAATCAGTTTCCTCATTCCCTGAGAAAGTCATTTAAAACTTGACCCCAAATATTTTTAAGGTCATATCCATGCATGCACAATCTCTTCAGTTGTGTCGGACTCTTTGAGACCCCATGGACTGTCGCCTGACTGGCTCCTCTGTCCATGGGATTCTCCAGGCAAGAATACTGGAGTCGGCTGCCATGCCCTCCTCCAGGGGATCTTCCCCATCCAGGACTGAACCCGCATCTCCTGCTGCTCCTGCATTGCAGGTGAATTCTTTATCACTGAAGCACTGGGGATGCCCTGAAGGTCCTATGTTCACAATAAAAAAAAATAAATGGAAAAAATGTGGAATAAAAATATTATTTACTGACAGATGAATACAATCATAAGCAAGAAAAATCTAACCAAATGTATTTGAGATATTAAATTTTTAATTTTATTGCTATCAGAAAATACATATGAAAAATTTAGTTCAGATATGTTAAACTGTAAGAAGAGAATAGACACAAAAAGGAATTGCTCTGAAATTTTAAAAAAGTATGATTCCATCCATAGTAATTGCATTCTTGCATGTAAAAACAATGCTAATTTATGTGTTCAGGAAATGAGACTTGAAAAAAAATTTTTTATTTTATTGGGTTATAAACAGTGATTAATACCTGAGTATATCTAACAGAAGAAGAGAGGCAATAATTCAATGAAAAAAAAAATCTGATTGATTTTCTCAAAAACAGTCTAGATTCCAGGAAATTATTGAAAAGAACTCTCAGAAAGCTTCTGATGTATAATCCATAATAATAACATGTAAAAACAGCTATATTAGATGACTACAGGAAAAAAAAAGGAAGACTAATTGAGGTGACAATACCAGGAAAATGTATGTACAATACTTCTGGCATTATTGTATCAGCTACAAGGTGGCACAGTTATTGCTAGATGATGATATAGTTATACCTTCTGTTCAGAGAGCTCCTGCCTAGAATATGTTATAGAATTACAGGAAGCAAGAGAAATGCCAATCCAATTCAAGCCTAGGATAAGAAAACAAAACTGTTTACTAGTAAAAAAAAAAAAAAAAAAAAAAAATCTCTGGACCAGAAAGCAATGTGAGAGGAAGAGTAATAAAGGTACTGCAATTCAATCCAACAAACAAGGCAGAACGAATATGTGGCCAGCTTAAAAGGAGATACAGATTTTTAAAACTCAGCTGTGCCTAACTACAAAGAGTAGAGGAAAAAGGGAACACAGTGTGTATGTTCCACGACCACGGAAAAATGCATGGCAGAAAGGACCCTTTCTACTCTTTGAAGCCTTGAATTACCAAGGGTTTTCTAAAGGATTGGGATAATCAAATCCACGGAAAAGCAAAATATCAGGGAAAAACATCTGGCAGAAGCAGTGATTCTCACTAGGTCCTTGGGAGCCCAGGTCCTCCAGGCATTGATGCAGCTTCATTTCAAGAATGCACAAAGAGCAAGCCTCATGCTGCATCAGATGTAGATGCTCAAGCGAGGACTTCCCTCTTGGATGTTTATTATATACCTAGGAAACCCCATTCCAAAAATCCATGGGAGCAGATGCTGTTGTTGTTGTCTCTTAATCACGTCTGACTCTTTTTGCGACCCATGCTGTAGCCCACCAGGCTCCTCTATCCATGGGATTTCCCAGGCAAGTATACTGGAGTGGGTTGCCATTTCCTTTCCCAGGGGTTCTGCCCAATCCAGGGATAGAGTCCGTGTCTTCTGCATGGGTAGGCAGAGTCTTTACCTCTGAGCCACCAGGGCAGTCCACAGATAACTGTAGTACAGGATTAAAAATGAGGGGTCTCTGAGAAAGGAGAAAACCAGAAGAGACAGGATTTGAGATATGTAATAAAAAGCACTCTATGAATGGAGAGTTGGTTGCTACAGATGCAATTTACTCTGCATAGTGGAGTGAGAAAAGAAAATGTCACCTGACAGAATTCACACTCAATTTAGCATTGAAGTGCCTGAAACAAAAGGCTCAGATAGAAATGCAAATTTAGATGTTCTAAATATGCAAACTGGAGAATAAGAGCAGAGTTAATCATTGCACATTTCTGAAATTTTTAAGAAAATGTAAAAATATCAAATGGCAAGAACTACAATGCGCAGAAAAGTGAAGTCACTCAGTTTTGTCCACTCTTTGAGACCCCATGAACTGCAGTCCGCCAGGCTCCTCTGTTCATGGGGCTTCTCCAGGAAAGAATACTGTAGTGGGTTGCCATGCCCTCCTCCAGAGGATCTTCTCCACACAGGGATTACTTAGATCTCCTGCTTTACAGTCGGATTCTTTACTGTCTGTGACACCAGGGTAAGCTATTTCCAACTCTTAGGAGTCCTCTATCTACTGCTTTTGCCAGAAATTTCATTGAGTCTCCACCATCAACTCTTAAAAAGATAGCATCTTTGTGTATTGTTCTATGTCCTGGTTCTGAAAATATAATTTTGTTAGAAAAATGGCTCTAATCGTTCTTGAGTTTTCTCAGTATCATAGGTGTGGGGCGATACTTTGAAAGTTTTGATTTAGAATTTAAGTTGTGAGGCTGTTGAGAGTGTTGGTATTAAAAAAAAAAAAAACTTCAATTTTGAGGTTTTGAGTAAACCATCTCATTTCTTTAGTGATGATTCAGGCTGCAGGAGCTGACTGAACAAAGCTCAATGAGGATTAAAGATTTTAATTGTCCCTCATGGCTCAGATGGTAAAGAATCTGCCTGTGATGTGGGAGACTCAGGTGTGATCCTTGGGTTGGGAAGATTCCCTTTGATAATAAGCCCTGGAAAACCCTACAGATAGAGGAGGCTGGCAGGCTACAGTCCATGGGGTTGCAAACAGTAGGACGGGACTGAGAGACTTAACACTGTCCCATGTTCCTACTTACTTTATTGGGGATAAACTGCTTAAACTTATATTACTCTGTGGGAATTTGATAATGGAGAATATTGCTAATATTCAAATTTGTATAAATCTGGTCTCTTGTGTGCATGCAAGAAAAATTAATATTGAAAAACAGAAGAAAAGATTGATAGAAGAATGTCAGAGATGCATGGAATCATAGGAGCTAGAGATAGAAAATAAGCAAGAATTAAAATAACTTCTGATGTAGAAGAGGAATAAATCCAACAACTAGAAGATGCTAATGGACATCACAGCTGGAAAAACCTTATTTCACATACTATTGCACTTGCCACCCCACAGAGTTACAGTTGCTTTTAATTAATTCTGATAATTTCTTTCTATGTGTCACCTACTCCAAATTCAACTTTATGATCTCCAGAAACAGTGAATTTTCTCAGCGTAGGTCTTGTGCCAGTACCTTGCCTGCTGGGAACTAGAGGGGTAGAGAACCATGAGCCTTCCCTTTTTGATTTGTGTTATAGATGGTTGGCCCTTTAATTACAGTAATATTAAACATAGGCGAGTTTTAAAAAATATTTTTCCTGAAGCAGTTGTGGAATTTGATTTTTATCAGCCCTTTAAACACACACACACAAACAGACCAATAAGTATTTAATATATATTTTATAAATTTAAATGTTCTATATACATTTATAAAATAATTATACTTCTATAAGTTTTATATATTTAAATAATATATATAAAATATAAAATATAAATTAGATATATATTACTCTCTGTTCCTTTTCCTGTTGAATACCCATATATACCATCCTTTTGAATCCAGACTTAAATAAATAATTTTGCCAAATGTACTCCCAGGGAAGTAGATACTAAAATTGAGCAGAACTGCAAAAGCTTTAAAGGAAGAAACAATTTTAAAGAAAACAGAAAGAACAGAGAAGGCCAGATGAAGGTATCAGACTATGAAAGCAACCCAAAAAGGCCCTACTAGTGCTGCTGGGTGCTGCAGAGCAAAGGCTGTCCATAAAATGGGTGCTTCACTGGACACAGAAGGCTAGGCCCTTGGGTATCTCCTTGTTCAATCATTGGCCAGAAAATGCCTGGAGAAGAGCGGGACCTTGTTTGAAAACTGAGGCAAGGCCTGAAAACTCTCACAGCTGGAAGCTCAATTAACCATCATCTTAGCAGACAGGCAGTATATCATTTTTTGCAAGGTATTCGAAGTCTCAATCTCTGTGTGCTCTAATTAGCTCCAAATCAGCATATCAATCCAATGATTTTTCTGCAAAGTATATCAAACTCATATTCAATCCCAAAGAAAATCAACCCAACGCTGTTGTTAATTTCTCCCTTAGGTTCATAAGTTAGGATTTTTATATAATTCCTATTTCTCTTCTAATACCATCTCAGCCTCAATTTTTATAATGCAAGTCACGGTCTAAATTTGAGATTTAATTGCCATCAACAGACTCTAAAAGAGACTGAGAAAAGTAGAAATTTTGAAAAGGCAAAACTAGTACATATATGCACGCACACATGGATACGCATATACACACACACACACCTGTATATATACACAAACACACAATACAAATTAAGAAAAAAATCATGTGGTATCTTCCCCCTGACCCACCTTTTATTAATGTTGGCCTGGGCTTGAATGATTTTTGGGATTATTTCTAGTCACCAATTAATTTTTTTTTTCTCTTCAGCATAGGATGTCAAGAATCTATAAAAATAAAAGCACATATGTAAGCATAAAACTTATTAACATATCTTGACCACTTATAAAATGTACAATATGACACACAATGATTAACATATTTACTAATGATAAAGCCTTGATAAGTGGTTCAAAAAAAGAAAAAAAAAAAGACATAATCTCCTTCTCTTAGAATAATTTATATAATAAACTCAAATGGCTACAGACCATATTACTAATGCTTACACTCAATATTGTAAAAAATACTAATTGAGATGAAAGTAAATATGTTTCAGTTAGCTCTTTTTGAAAAATATAATTACAGTAAGATTGCCTACTTGTTTTTAATAACTCGCTAACAATTTTACAAAAGCTAAGTATACATAAAAATGTCATATGACTGTCAATAGTATATCATTAAATTACAAAAAAATAAGTTGCAGAGTGATTCTATTCCAGCAAAAAGATACTTTAAAATGCAAGTATTTGTGTATATGTGTATATGAGTTGCATATGATATGCTTCTAATGAATTAATTGAATGTTGTAGAGTGACAGGGCTTGACTTCTAAGGTGCAGTTAGAAAGGCAACACTGCTTCCACCTTGCTGTCTCCTGTGGGATACTCTTTAGAAAGCAGCCACCACGTGAGAAAACCAGCTACAGCAAGAGGCTCCTGCTTGTAGGTGGAGCTAATTCTCCAGTGGAGAGCCAGCATCTGCTGAGAGAACTACTCTTCATATCTTTCCAGTCTGCAGCCTTTGAGCCACCTCAAAGGGGAAGAGTTTATACATCGATCCCCCTGAACCCTTCACAATCGGCTTTATGTTGTCATTATTTTAAATCTTTAAGTTTGGAAGCATTTATGTATTTTGAAATACAGACAATTAGAAAACTTGAATATCCAATCAATTAAATGAACACTTTTGGAAGCAACTTTCCAATATTTTCCCATGTAATGGATACTGTGGACATAATTATTGCTTATTTATATTTCTCTAATTACAAATGAAACTGACCTTTCTACTTTTACTATCCATTTTTGCATTATACTATGCATTGAATTTCTCTATTAATCTTCTATTTTTTAGTTTTGTTGATTTAGAGACTTTCCTTGTTTTGCTAGATATGATCCAGCATCATGTTCAGTTCAGGTCAGTTGGTATGTTCAGTTCAGTTGCTCAGTTGTGTCCAACTTTTTGCAACCCCATGGACTGCAGCACACCAGGTTTCACTGTCCATCACTAACTCCCAGAGCTTGCTCAACCTCATGTCCACTGAGTCGGTGATGCTACCCAACCATCTCATCTTCTGTCTTCCCCTTCTCCTACTTTCAATCTTTCCCAGCATCAAGGTCTTTTCCAAGGAGTCAGTTCTTTGCAACAGGTGGCCAAAGTACTGGAGTTTCAGCTTCACTATCAGACCTTCCAATGAATATTCAGGACTGATTTCCTTTAGGATTGAGAGGTTTGATATCCTTGCAGTCCAAGGGATTCTTCAAGAGTCTTCTCCAATACCATAGTTCAAAAGCATCAATTCTTTAGCTCTCACTTTCTTTATAGTCCAACTCTTACATCCATACACGACTACTAGAAAAACCATAGTTTTAACTAGACAGACCTTTGTTGGCAAAGTAATGTCTCTGCTTTTTAACATGCTGTCTAGGTTGGTCATAGCTTTCCTTCCAAGGAGTAAGTGTCTTTTAATTTCATGGCTGCAGTCATCATTGGCAGTGATTTTGGAGCCCCCCAAAAATGGGTGTCACATGTAGGTGTCACATTGGGCTGTTTCAATTATCTTAGTTATCTAATGAATATTTTTGACAAGTGTGTCTTCATGGAAACTTTAGTTTTGATATTTTAAAAATATTTCTTTCTCTGTCTACATTATGCTTTTGCTTCTGAGTACCTGTTATAATTTATTTTTTCCCATTCCAATCACATGTTTTTATTCTATACTTTTTTTTCTATTTCTTTTATCTTTCACAATTAGGTCTTCATTTTATGTAGATTTCACATTTATTTATGATGTGGTTTTTCAACAAGTACATATATTACTTTATAAGGAATAATTATTTAACAAGTATAAAGATTGTAAAAATCCAAACAAATCTATCTCCTATCTTCTGTTTTTTTTTTTCAATATATGTAGAAACACAGCATTCTTTTACCTATTTGAAGGCAAGGAGGTCTAGTGTTATGGCTTGCAAGAAAAATTTTATTCTATGTATTTACATATTTTAGACAAAATTCAGCCTAATTTATTTAAGCAAGATAGATAATGTGGTTCCTTGAACTGATTTTCATATTTTTTATCATGTTGTACTTATTCAAGATATCAACAAAAAAATCTCAGAATGACTCACAAATTCAGCACTTGCTTGATTACATGGAGCACAGTCTTGCAATTGTCCTGAACTTGATATTTTTTACACTGTGATTGTAAGTAGTGCTCAATTTATATGAATTCCACACATATCTTCAAAAAAATTTTTTTAAGTTACTTTCTAGGCAATACAGTATTTCTTCAAAAAACACCAATAAATCAAGGTCTGAGTACATTCTGCTTATTGCTAATGTTTTTCATCTCTGAATAAATTAATTTTTGGTTAGTAGTACTGGAGTAAGATGATGATGTTCACAAACAGTATGGCTAAAGTATAATAAGAACATGTCTAGGATTTTCCAGACTAAAGGAAAGAAAAGGATCATCACCCACAACTGTATTTGTTTACCATTTACAGAACATTTTGTTTTATCCTCACAACAACCCAGGAAGGAAGATATATTTATTATTGCTATTTTATACAACTAGCTAAAGTAAAAGTAATTTTATAAAAATTATTTACAGTCACAGTGAGTTGACCACCAGGATTAAAACCTCAGTCAACAGATTCTATATCGTGTTGAGAAAGATCAGGTAAAGGAAAAAGTAGCATTTATGGGAAACTTAAAAATGGTACAGATAGGACCAGAGAGTTACATTATTGAGCACTCTGGCAACCAGAGGGGGAGGATGAAATAAGAATTTGTCATGATATGTCCAGGGAGGCAATATATGCAGTTTGATACAGCATTATACCATGAATCAGAAAACTCGGGTGCATCTTCTTTTTCACTGTGACCTTGACTGCACATTTCATTTCCCTTGGCAATAGTTTCCACATCTACAAGATTTACAGTCTGATCAATATGTTCCTCTAAATCAGTCAACACTTTATGATTTCATTATGGAATAGATATGATTAATAATAAAGCCAATTTTTCCACAACTCAGGAATTATATCTGTTCCATGGTGACAGAGTAATCAGAAATACACAATAAAACTTCAGGAGTGAGAAAATCTCTCAAAAGTATCTATTCTTTTCCATAAATCTTGACATCCATGCATTAGATGTAATATCTTTTCAGACATTAAAAATATCCACTAACATACAAGTATTTTCATCAAGTGATACTATATTATATTATTATTATCCATAAGTAACTTTGGATCAATAAATCATGTTTGATCTTCAGGCATTGATTTAGTTCGTTCAAGTAACCTCCAGAAACTGAGAAAGAACACACACTCAATGACGCTAAAGGATACAGATTGTAGAATGTTCATTGTCAATTATTTTCTATTTTCATGGAGTGTGTGCATGTTTAGTCACTCAGTTATGTCCAACTCATGGCAACCCCATGGACTGGAACCTTCCAGGCTCTTCTGTCCATGGGATTTTCCAGTCAAGCATACTGGAATGGGTTGCCATTTCCTCCTCCAGGACATATTCCCAATCCAGGGATTAAACATGTCTCCTTCATTGGCAGGCCAATTCTTTACCACTGAGCCACCTGAGAAGCCTCCATGGAGCCTCACCTTAACACAGTGAAATTTAAAATTCTTCAAACCTAAGAACAAAAAACTCTCTCTATCCTATTCATGATTCTAAAACACTTTATAGTCATTGATGATATATTCACCCTTGACTCCACAAAAGTCTTCTTGCTATTGTTCAGTCACTCAGTCATGTCCAACTCTTTGTGATCCCAGGGACTGCAGCATGCCAGGCTTCCCTGTCCAGCACCATTTCCCAGAGTTTGCTCAACCGCATGTCCCTTGAATCGATGATGCCATCCAACCATCTCATCCTCTGCTGATCCCTTTTTCTCTTGCCCTCAATCTTTCCCATCATTTTCCCATCATTGGTCTTTTCCAATGAGTCAGCATATTGCATCAGGTGGCCAAAGTGTTGGAGCTTCAGCTACAAGATCAGTGCTTCCAATGAATAGCCAGGACTGATTTCCTGTAGAATTGACTGGTTCGATCTCTTTGCAGTCAAAGGGACTCTTGGGAGTCTTCTCCAAAACTACAGTTTCAAAGCATCAATTCTTTGGTTCTCAGCCCTCTTTATGGTCCAACTTTCACATCCATACATGACTACTGGAAAAAACATTGCTTTGACTAGATAGACCTCTGTCAGAAAAATAATGTCTCTGCTTTTTAATAGGCTGTCTAGGTTGGTTATAGCTTTCCTTTCAAGGAGGAAGCATCTTTTAATTTCATGGCTGCAGTCACCACCTGCAGTGATTTTGGAGCCCCCCAAAATAAAGTCTGACACTGTTTCCCCAACTATTTGCCATGAAGTGTTGGGACTGGCTGCCATGATCTTAGTTTTCTGAATGTTGAGTTTTAAGCTAGCTTTTTCACTCTCCTTTTTCACCTTCATCAAGAGGCTTTTTAGTTCCTCTTCGCTTTGTGCCATTATGATGGTGTCAATTGCATATCTGAGGTTATTGGTAATTCTCCCAGCAATCATCTTGAGCTTCTAGCTTGAGCTTCATCCAAATTGGCATTTCACATGATATACTCTGCACATAAGTTAATTAAGCAGGGTGACAATATACAGCCTTGATGTACTCCTTTCCCAATTTGGAACCAGTCCATCATTCCATGTCCAGTTCTAATTTTTGCTTCTTGACTTGCATACAGGTTTCTCAGGAGACAGGTATGGTGCTCTGGTATTTCCATCTCTAAGATTTTTCCACAGTGTGTTTTGATCCACACAGTCAAAGGCTTTAACACAGTCAATAATCCAGAAGCAGATGATTTTCTGGAATAATCTTGCTTTTCCTATGAACCAGTGGATATTGGTGATATATCTCTAGTTCTGCCTTTTTGAAATCCAGGTGGTACATATGCAAGTTCTTATTTCACATACAGTTGAAGCCTAGATGGAAGGATTTTGAGCATTACTTTGCTAGTAAGTGAAATGCATGCAACTGTGCAGTAGTTTGAATATTCTCTGGCACTGACCTTCTTTGGGACTGGAATAAAAATTGACCTTTTCCAGTCCTGTGAGCATTGTGGAGTTTTCCAAATTGCTGGTGTATTGAGTTCAGCAATTTAACAGCATCATCTTTTAGGCTTTGAAATAGCTCAGTGGAATTCATCACCTCCACTATCTTTGTAGTAGTAGTGATGCTTCCCAAGGTACCTTGACTTCACACTCCAGGATGTCTGAGTCTAGGTGAGAGATCACGCCATTGTGGTTATTTGGGTCATTAAGACATTGTACATTTCTTCTGTGTATTCTTGCTACCTCTTCTTAATATCATCTGCTTCTGTTAGATCCATACCATTTCTGTCCTTTATTGTGCTCATCTTTGCATGAAACATTCCCTTCAGTTCAGTTCAGTTCAGTCGCTCAGTCGTGTCTGACTCTTTGCAACCCCATAAACTTCAGCACACCAGGCCTCCCTGTCCATCACGAACTCCCGGAGTTCACTCAGACTCACGTCCATCGAGTCAGTGATGCCATCCAGCCATCTTATCCTCTGTCGTCCCCTTCTCCTCCTGCCCCCAATCCCTCCCAGCATCACAGTCTTTTCCAATGAGTCAACTCTTCACATGAGGTGGCCAAAGTACTGAGCTTCAGCTTTAGCATCATTCCTTCCAAAGAAATCCCAGGGCTGATCTCCTTCAGAATGGACTGGTTGGATCTCCGTGCAGTCCAAGGGACTCTCAAGAGTCTTCTCCAACACCACAGTTCAAAAGCATCAATTTTTCGGTGCTCAGCCTTCTTCACAGTCCAACTCTCACATCCATACATGACCACAGGAAAAATCATAGCCTTGACTAGTCTCTAGTTTTCTTGAAGTCTTTCCCATTCTATTATTTTCCTCTGTTTATTTGCATTGTTCACTTCGAAAGGGGCTTTCTTATCTCTCCTTGCTATTCTTCAGAACTCTACATTCAGATGGCTATATCCTTCCTTTCTTCTTTTCCTTTCTCTTCTCTTCTTCTCTTCTTGTAAGGCCACCTCAGACAACCATTTTGCCTTGTTGCATTTCTTTTCCTTGGGGGTGCTTTTGATCACCACCTCCTGTACAATGTTAGAACCTCTGTCCATAGTTCTTCAGGCACTCTATCGGCACTTGAATTTATTTGTCACTTCCACTGTACAGTCATAATGGATTTGATTTAGGTGATACATGAACGGCCTAGTGGTTTTTCCTACTTTCTTCAATTTAAGTCTGAATTTTGCAATAAGGATCTCATAATCTGAGCCACAATCAGTTCCATGTCTTTTTTTTTTTTTTTTGCTGACTGTACAGTGTTTCTCCAACTCTGGCTGCAAAAGAAAATAATCAATCTGATTTCACTTTTGACCATCTTGTGATGTCCATGTGTAGAGTCATCTCTTGTGTTGTTGGAAGAGGATGTTTGCTATGCATTCTCTTGGCAAAACTCAAGAGCAGCTTTTGCCCCGCTTTGTGCCCAATGCATTCCATGTGTGCTGTTGTCACTGTGATAGCAGATGATTCCTCCCTTCTATTTATTCAAGCAAAAACATTATTTAAAATCCTATTGTTACTTGTTCTTTTAGTAGGTTAACTTAGCCACCCTTAGCTTTAGTTATTTAGTTGTAACATTACTGACTACTCCACCTAGGCCATGCGTGTTAGTTCCTTTCTCTGCTCATCTTAAGCATTTATGGGTCCATATGTTCTTTCCTAGGCCTCCTGTTCTTCTGACTTCTGAACGATGATTGCAAGCTCAGTTAAATCCAAAGTTTTCTCCAAAAGTATATTTTAATACCCCTTGACCCTTCTGGAATGAAAGATATAACGTTTCCATTTCATACCCATAAAGATGGAAAGCAAATTAATTGTTATCTCAGAATGGTGAAAGAGGAACTGGGTGGTATCATGTGTCTTTTGGGGGTGATGGAAATATTCTTAAATTTAGGTAGTTGTACTAATGCACACCATTATTAGCATATGAAAACCCACTGAATTACAATAAATGGTTAAAATGGTGAATTTCCATTTTGTTAATTTCACCTAAAAATTATCTAAAACATTTCATCTGAACCAATATGTAAATAAAACTGGGCAATGTTCTCAGGCCTGAAGGATCTTGCAAACATGGCTCTTGAAGGTAGGCATAACAATAAAAAGGTGTTAATAAAAAGTGAGGGGAAAAATGACCCATGCTATGAAAAGGTGTAATTTTGACAATGCTGTTAACTATGGTAACATGGAATATAAAGTTTCTGTAATGAACTTGTCATAGTGACTAAATGTTTTCAGAGATATTTAGATATCTTAGCATCTTCAACCTGCAACATGCTAATTGGCTTTTCCTAGTTGTCTAAGATAATATATGAGAAACTAGATGGAAAATAAGAAATGTAAAAGTTTTAGAAGAACTTAGAACTATTAAGGATAATAAAGAGTCTTTCCAGTTAAAATATGCTTTCAAAACAGAAATGTCTTTAAGAAAAAGATGAAACTCAGAGTGCTGCTAGTGAAAAAAAAATAGAATAGTCTCAAGAGTTTGTAAATATCTCATGAATTTTGAGGGTGTTGTTTCATAGAACATTTCAGTAAAAAAAATCAGATATTCATAAAAACATGCCTCTTCAATCTTCTTGTTAAACATGAAGTCTTCGAGGATTGATAAGGTTTTTTTCCATATAAAGTTGATTTTCAGCCTTATTTACAGATGAGTTGGTGCTGGAGAGTTACATGCATACAACTTTTGTCTAAGTAGACAACAATTTGATACACCAAACAGTTTTCAAAGAAAATATATGTGCTAACAGCAGAAAGGCAATAAAGTTTTAGAAATCTGTTCCACAATATTTTTCTACAGGTAATACTGTATTCTACACTCAAAAAATTGCTAAAAAGGTTAGACCTTAAGGTGTGTTTTTAATGTTAATAAGCTTAATTCAAGTTTAAAAATAATAAAATGGGATAATGGTCTCTCAGTTCTTAACTTAGATAGGCATTTAGCAGACTGAGAAAGCTATTCAACATACACCAGCATTCTCAAAGAAAAAGAAGGAAGACTTTCTGAGGGCACAGCTAAGAACTGAAGAAGATTATCTAGAGATCCTCTGAGTATTGATGAAACATGGTTGGCTGCATACCTTAATGCCCTGAAACAGTGTCTCCTCAATGTGAAGCCCTTTAAATGAAAGTATTTGTCAAAATTATCTTGCTCTTTTGTCAACATTATATGTTGGATACTCTTGAGCTCACAAGTCTTTGAGACCAAATAAATGCACCTGAGATGCTAAACACAATTAGCTCATCTGCTCTTGACCTTATTTTAGTGATGGACTCTTGAACCATTCAATATTGACATAATTGGAAAGAGGGATGGAGGGAATGCATTTTTCATGTGTAAATGAATTATTATGACAAGAGGATGAACAAACGTGTCTGGTTTTTCCCAAATTCTTTCCTTCCCTGTAAACCCCCCTGGATCTATGATTGTCCTGTAATAATCTGATGAAGCAATTGTGACAAAAATGGTATCCAGACTTCATATCGTAGGCTTTAAAATGATGGAAGCATCTGCTTATTTTCATTTGAAAAACTTATCTTGGGATGCTTCTCTTGGAACCATACCATATGAAGAAGAAATAAAGTGGGGAATGGAGACAGTCTGGTCGGCAATGTCAGAAGAGCTCCCGCCAGCGTTAACCTCTAGGCCTGTGAGTTCACCACATCACACACACTGGCCTGCTAATCTCTGCATCATTCAGTGGGGCACCAGACTCAGATGAGTTGAGTCTAGGTATAGATTACAACACATAATAAAACAGCTGCTTTAAGGCACCAAATTGTAGGGTCTTATACAGCAGTAAATCATTTAAATATCCATCCACAGTAGAATGCATAAACAGTTTCACAGTCATTCAGTAAAATATGAGAATGCATAAGTATAGCCATATAGAAGAGACTCACAAACATGATGCTCAACAAAAGGAGCCAGATACAAAACAGCTTGTTGTTTATTGCCAAAGAAAAATTTATTCCAAACCAGGCAAAATTAGTTTAGGATGCTGTCAATCAGGATATCAGTTACTCTTGGGAAGAGGCAGTGACTAGAAAAGTAAATATGGGTGATCTGGGGATCAGAAAAGGTATCAATATTCTGGGTGCTCGTTATAAGTTGTTTTGAGTTATGAAAACTCATCAAGTCATGTACTATGCTCTGTACACTTTTCTGTATATTTGGTATAATTGAGGACAATTTATATTTCTGAAACTTGTAACAGTATAAAATATCATACACACCTGATTGACAAAATTTTAAAAGATGAACAATGCAAAATTATAGCAAGTATTTGCAAAAACAGAAACATTTTTGCATTGCTGGAACATGCACAGAGTATTACAACCACTTTAGAAAGAAATTTGGCAATAGATAACATCTGAAAATGTTACAAGCCCCACCCAGAACTTTGCAATTCTGCTTTACTGATATGCTTTAGTGAAGTATAGGTACTTGAGTATAGGTACACATGAGGAAATATATACAGGAATGTTCACTGAAGCATTTTGTAGCATAACGTATTAGAACTAAATGTGTCAGTTTAAACAGATATCAAAAAGTTTAAGACGAAGCAAGATGAGAACTGATTAAATTTATAAAATATTTAAAACAAGGATACAATACTTTAAAATAACTTTTTATGCTTATAAACACATTTAGCAACTGTATGAAAATGCTTTTATGGATTACTGTAAAAAAAAAAAGTATCTTTGAGGAATGAGCAAGAATAAAATTAAAGAGATAAATACATGGCTCAGTTAGTAGAGTCTGCTTGCAATGCAGGAGGCCTGGGTTCAATCCCTGGGTCTGGAAGATCCCCTGGAGAAGGAAATGGCAACCCACTCCTGTATTCCTGCCTGGATAATTGCATGGACAGAGGAGCCTGGAGGGCTACTGTCCACGCAGTCATAGAGAGTTGGACATGACTGAGTGACTAACACACACATGTACATGGACTTTAAAAATATCTGTAATATTTAATGCTTAAAAGGTGACCTGAAGCAAATATTAAAGATTTGATGATATATTTCTGCTGTGTAGACAAAAGTAGTATACAAATAGTTTCTCTAACTTGGAAATGTCATTATTAAATATTTATGTAATTATAAATTTTGCCTATCTGCAACATTTGACATAAAAATCAACCTAATATATCTGATCTTGTGTCAAGAACTGACTTTAAGAAAAACATGGACCTTAAGTCTTTATAGTCAACTTAATAAGAATTATACTTGACCTAACTCTCACTGATGTTTTGTTTTCAAATATTTTGAGGGCATGCCTTTATTTATGTGATCTGTGCTCAAAAGTGTTTTGTCTGAATGAAACTGAATCCCTTTGGAGAATCCCAAAGGAAATATTTAAAAGCTCACAGATAATAATGGAAATGACCTTTGGTCACTAAGTAGTATATAACACCATTGTGATTGTTATCATGTCCAAGAGATTGCCTTTGAAATTCAGACAGAGCACTGAACCCAGTCACCACCGAAGTCCTGGTCCATTATCCCCAGTTGCTCTACATGCCAAAAGAGATCAATGGGCTTTGTGATCTGAGCAACCTCTCTGTAGCTTCTGTGTATGGGCAAATTATTGTGATGTTTTGTATTATTTATTCTCTGTTGGAGGCAGACATGCTCCAGTGTACACCTGAATAAAGTTTAAGTGCTTAATAATTACTTTGACTATTCCTGGGACTATTATTGATCAAAATTATTTGTTTTATTTTCAAAAATCAGAAATACAATATATTGTAACATACCTGGTTCCTTATAGCACAGTTTTACATCCCAGTACTTAGCATATAAACTGATAAAAACACAATTTTCTTAAAAAAATACAATTTCCTTTTTATATTAACTCTTCTATAAATCTTTGAAAAGATTCTGCCCCAGCAGCTGGAAAATAGTAATTTGAGTATCCATTCATGGAAGTTTATTGAGCTCTTAAGATATGTGAAGTTGCGAAGCACTATTCTTAAGAAGCTTACGGTCTATGAAGCATACAATTAGATAATAGGTGTAATATTATGCAGTTAAAACACATACTTCTAGGTAATAGACGCATTGCTATACAATGTAATAAGCACTTTGACAGAAATAAATGAGGGGTCAATGTGCAGTCTCTTAGACACTCAAAGGAAGTTTTGGGGACTAGTGTCTGGAATCATAGAGGAGGAAAAAAGCAAACTCTCTTTAACTGGATATTTGAAGGACATATTTGTCTTATCAATTTTGAGTTGAGAGCTAAAGGAGGAGTGCTCTAGGATGACACAGCATCATCAAAGGATAATAGAGGCAACAGAGCAAACAGAAAAATGGTGTACAGTTCAGCCTTAAATGAATTTTTATTGGATGTATGAGTGGCATTGGTGGGAATGGAGGGGTAAAATAGGGACTAGATTATCATAGGGTAAGTTATTAAATTTTAGAAATGGAATCAAGAGGTCTTGGGTATAGATTTTCCACCCATATGTCTTTCTACTCATTGCCACAGATGAATTATCCAGACGCTTTGCTGAGGTCAGTTCCTTGATTGCTGCGCCAGGTCCCAGCCTCTCTTGCCTACAAATAAAATTTTCCTCCCTCTTCTAAATAATCATTATTCTGATGTGATAGGATAATTTCCATAGTACATACACTGTTTTCACTTCCATCTTAAAAACAAAACTGAAAAACTTTTGTTTCCAGTTTCTACTTCAAATTCTTGCTCGCTCTTGTTAGATAATCTTCACTTTGTCAATTTAAACTGCTGAACAATTTTTGTTGAGTCACCGTTGTGTCTAACTCTTTTGTGATTTCTTGGACTATAGTCCGCCATGCTCCTCTGTCTGTGGGATTTCCCAGGAAAGAATACTGGTGTGGGTTGCCACTTCCTCCTCCAGGGGATTTTCCTGACCCAGGGATCTAACCTGTGTCTCCTGCATTGCAGGTGAATTCTTTACCACTGAGCCACCAGGGAAGCCCACCGTAACAATTAACATTGTATATAAACTCCAGACCTTTATTATGACATAAAAAAGTTGGTGGTTCCTGAATTATGCCTTCTACAAACTCAGAGTCCAGACTTTGACATCCATCTCTGGAAGTGTATCTTCCCTGCCCTAGAATGCAATAGGTGGTAAGAAATATCTCACACCTGTTACAGATATTCTTTCTGAAATCCTGGCCTGTGTACAACAATATTGTGTGGCATTATTTGTTCAATAGTTGGCTTCAGTTATTTTGACATCCGTTTTTTTTTCTTTATCTACTGCCCAAATGGCTCTTATTAAATCTAGATCTATAATGCCTTCAGTCGTGTCCGACTCTGTGTGACCCCATAGACGGCAGCACACCGGGCTCCCCCATCCCTGGGATTCTCCAGGCAAGAACACTGGAGTGGATTGCCATTTCCTTCTCCAATGCATGAAAGTGAAAAGTGAAAGTGAAGTCGCTCAGCCGACTCTCAGCGATCCCATGGACTGCAGCCTTCCAGGCTCCTCTGCCCATGGGATTTTCCAGACAAGAGTACTGGAGTGGAGTGCCATTGCCTCCTCTGATAATGCCTACTGGGTATCTATATTTAGACATACTACAGACCTAAAACTTAATATCTCCAATGCTATACCCATCATTTTCATTCATCCCTCTGATATGCTACTTTTACTGTGTTCTCTATTCTAATGAATGATAAATGCTTCATCCATCCACACATTTATTCTATCCTAAATATCATTAATTAATTCCTTGGTAATTCAAACTAGTTACTGTCAACTTGCTATTTTCTAAGCAATGTTTTAGATGGTGGGGCTATAGTAGTGAAATAAGAGAGAATAATTCTAGCTTTAATAAACTTGTAATCCAGGGTTGAGATGAACAATAAACATCTGGAAATGTCAGTGGAATCCTATTTACTTTCCCAGAGGCAGTTCTCTATTGCCACAAATAGAATAGCCTTTTATTGCTAGAATCTACAGAACATTTTTCTCTGGTATGCTGACCACCATTCCACTATTTTCCACAAATTTCACTGGGTCCAAGAGGAAGTTTTTAAAACAGTCCTGAACTTTTCTCATTTGGCTTGTGAGGAAAATAAAACACTCCTTTCCTCCATGGAACATCTTCCTAATTTCCACTAATTCCTCTATCCCTTCAATCTCTTTCAGAGCTAGAGGCATTGCTCTACTTTGGTCTCAAAAACAGGTTTGACACCTCTTGTTTATCATGTCCAGGTTCTTAAACATGTCACTTTGAAAAGTGACTGTAGTTGCCACCATTCCAAAACTAAGTTGTAACAGAGAAGGAATGTGTTAGGTAAAAGATCATGGATGTGATAGCTTCAGAAATGTGTATAAAGCAATAGTTTTTAAAGGGTCCAACCATTGGGAAAGACAGTATTTTAGAAACTGTCATTGTTGTATTCTACCTTGCTCATTGATACTGTTATTAAATCTTTAGTGCCTTGGAGATTTGGAACATGATGACTATTATTTGATGTGTAATGTACAAATCATGTTTGAATTTGTACCCTTTCAGAGAGTACAAGTCACTCCAACTCCCCGCTCCCCACCAAAACCTGAAATCTTTTCCCTAATTCTCCACAACATTCCTATATTCTATTGGATATTCATGTGGGTGAAAAATATGTTTATTAATTTCTAAGCAACATTTAAATCTATGTAATTATTTTTGCAGAGCTTAGTAATTACAAAACATGCAATAAATTCAACTACTATGTCAAATGAAGAAATACTGAATTTTTCCTTGTTCAAAATTTTTCCACCAATATTTTTCCATTGTGTTAAGAAAAGGTGTTATTTTGGCAATGTTGTCTGTGGCTTGAAATGTACCATATAGCATTTCTATCAACTTCATAGATTAATATAGGTTTAACTATATGATGACTTTGTTATGGCTTCTAAGCTAGTCAGGATACAAATTTAAGAAGTGAAATCCATACTGTTTAGCTGAAAATTACTTTCCTTTTATTTTAATTTATGTCATACTTAAGAAACTGGAGAGACTGTTAAATACATTTGATTGGGGATTTTGTCCATCTCTAATGACTTCATAATGTTGACCATTTTTCCACATGTATATTGGCTCATTGTATAATTTTTGAGGAAATGTCTATTTCTTTTTCTATTTATCTTTATATTGTTCAGTTGATATTGAACAATATATTTTCATATATTTAATATATATTTATACAATTAATGTATGTTAGTATTTTATATAATTAACATGTCAACATACTAGATTCATCAGATATATTATTTTAAAAATTTTTCTTCCATTTTACAGATTGTCTTTTCTCTTTTCACTTTTTTGTTTGTGCTCTTTGATGCAGAAAAGTTTACTGTGAGATGAAATATTTTTTACATATAAAATTAGGTCAATGACTTTTTCAAAACTGTGCAATATGGCAATAACTTTATTGATTTAAATCAATTTTATTGATTTTAAAATTATGTAAAACTAAATTTTCTCAGAGAATTACAGCTGTGTTTGACTTTATGGTCTAAGCAGGTATTTGTCTAATTGTCGCCTTGAAAAAAAAACACATAATAAATTCTCTTATTTAACAAATTAATAATTTGAGTTTCATAAAATTGTGTAACTTTTTATATCAACTCTCACTAGATTGCACAATAGTCATTTTTACTTCCATTTAATTCAAATAAATATAACTTTAAAGTAGAAAGAAAAAACATCCTTTTTTTTAATGGAGGATATGCTCAATTACAACATCATACTACAGGCCACATTTGTGATCAAGAACAGGGAAATTTATTCAGAGCAGGAATGGGGAGAGAAAGGGCAGAGTAGGGGAACAAATGCCAAATACAGTTCTCTACATCTCAGAAAAAGCTATGCTGTCTTTAAAATAAACTACTGTGAAAACAAAACATTTCCATAAGCTACCTTCATCTAATATTTGATACCATCATTCTCCATTTCTACTTTATACATCCGATTCATTAGGTCGAGCATTGTATGGAATTATTATTTTTTTACCTGACATTATCAGAAAAAGCCCCACCCACACCACTTTTTCTCCAGTTTTGAAGGCTCTGTGCAGTCTATTTTGAGATGGCAAAAAAGACTTTGAAGAGATTACTGGATAGAATACAAATATATTACTCCTGATATAACTGTGCAACATAGCAGACTCTAGTGCTCTGGTTAAATTTATATTTAATTAATTGAAATATTCTCCTTCAGTCACACTAGCTGCACATTAAGCTCTCAGTAGCTGCATGTGGTTAGTGACTATCACAGTGGGCAGTGCAGTTGTTAAGTGTTTCCACTACTGAAGAAAACTTTCTTGGATAGCACTGTTCAAGGTTATGACAGTTTTAATAATGCATTATGTTAAGCAACTAAGTTATCACTATTCTACATGATAAATAATTGAGAAATCACTAGGAAAATGAAATGTATAAACCTGTCGGGGAGGAAGAGATTTTCGTCTACCCTTCTACACTCTTATGGCTGGTCTAAGAATTAAGCTGACATAAGACCAGGGCTTCCCTGGTGGCTCAGAGGCTAAAGCATCTGCCTGCAATGCTGGACACCTGGGTTCAGTCCCTGGGTCGGGAAGATCCCCTGGAGAAGGAAATGGCAATCCACTCCAGTATTCTTGCCTGGAGAATCCCATGGAGGGAGGAGCCTGGTAGGCTACAGTCCCTGGGGTCGCAAAGAGTCAGACACGACTGAGCGACTTCACTTTCACTTTCACTTTCAAGACAGATGAAAAGGAGAAAATTAAATAGCTTACTAACATGTACATGGGAGAGACCCAGGAAAGCTGTGTAACTCGTCAAAATGGCCAAAACACTCATTTTAAGCACCACCTTCAGCTAAAGTGAAAACAAGGTGTTGGGAATAGTGGTTTGGGGATTCAAGTAGTAGGAAGACGGTTCATATGGAGAAGAAAAAGCAAATGTGTTATAAACAAATGTTTGCTGGGGCCAGGCAGAACCATGGGACACAGTTAGTTAGTTAGTTCAGTCGCTCAGTCGTGTCCGACTCTTTGCGATCCCATGAATCGCAGCATGCCAGGCCTCCCTGTCCATCACCAACTCCCAGAGTTCACTCAGACTCACATCCATCGAGTCGGTGATGCCATCCAGCCATCTCATCCTCTGTTGTCCCCTTCTCCTCCTACCCCTAATCCCTCCCAGCATCAGAGTCTTTTCCAATGAGTTAACTCTTCGCATGAGGTGGCCAAAGTACTGGAGTTTCAGCTTTAGCATCATTCCTTCCAAAGAACACCCAGGGCTGATCTCCTTCAGGATGGACTGGTTGGATCTCCTTGCAGTCCAAGGGACTCTCAAGTCTTCTCGAACACCACAGTTCAAAAGCATCAATTCTTCGGGCTCAGCCTTCTTCACAGTCCAACTCTCACATCCATACATGACCACAGGAAAAACCATAGCCTTGACTAGAAGGAACTTAGTCGTCAAAGTAATGTCTCTGCTTTTGAATATACTATCTAGGTTGCTCATAACTTTTCTTCCAAGGAGTAAGCGTCTTTTAATTTCATGGCTGCAGTCACCAACTGCAGTGATTTTGGAGACCCAGAAAATAAAGTCTGACACTGTTTCCACTGTTTCCCCATCTATTTCCCATGAAGTGATGGGACCGGATGCCATGATCTTCGTTTTCTGAATGTTGAGCTTTAAGCCACAGAGAACTTTAGAAAACAGATTTTGCCAGGTTATATCCGATCTACACATCTCATTCATATTGCTGTTATCTATCATGATACTTCCTTCCTGGAACTGGTTCTCTATCTGCATTCTTTTAAGCAGTTAAGGGAAAGGTCACATTTTATTTTCCTGAATCTTTTGAGCCTTGTTTTCAGCTCGAAATAATGTGCATCTCAAAATAATATTTTGAGGTGCAAATTTTGCTCCACTAAAAACCTTTATTACAATATTTACTGGGAAACATAATTGAAAATATTAGGAAAACATATCAGTTTAATTTTCAGACTCCCATGTATTGTCACATATTCTATAGCCCAATATTTCTAAAAGTATTGCAAATTTGAGAATGCTTTTTATAGTTAATAAAATTGAACATAATCAAGGATGTTTGCAAAGTATTTGAATAGCTTAAAAGTTACACCTACACACACATAAACACATACATTATACTTATATATATAGTTCTTCAAAATAGCTTAGCTTTAATAAACCAATTACTAATTCTGTAAAATAGAAGGTACACTATAAATGAGTTTAAACATGGTTTTGTAAAATAATTCAGTTTCTAAGATTGCTTGTCTCTCCCCAGCTGCTGCTTTTCAAATGTATCAGGGTTCAAATACAAAGAGAAACACAACTAAAGAAAATAGAACATCAACACTTTTTTCTTTTATAGCACAAATCCCCCAAATCATTTTAAAAATAGAAGACCGCATGCAGATATTCTGGATCCAAATTCGTGAATACATAAGTAACCAATCATGAGAGAATTTGGTGAATTTGCATTAAATTGTTCAAGCCAGTAGGGTGCACACACTTTGCATTCTAAAAATATCCAAATGTAGTTTTCAATAATGATATATCCTGCATTGAACATTTAATCTTGTATAAATATACAGGCTATATTTAGCTTTAAGAAATACATCTAACTCAATACAACACACACACATTCAATTATTTCCTGAGTATAACCTTTGTTCACTAGTTAGAGGATTTCCATATTTTAGAATTGATCCTTGTAGGGAAAGTTTATTTTCCTGATGGTTTTTATTTTAATTCCTTATATTTAATAATTTATTTTTCTTAGATCAAGTATTATAGAGAAATTAAATAGTCCTCTATTGACAGAGTGCTTGAGGACTTATCCTTTTGAGTTTTGTTACCTAACTGATCTCTGGTGTTGACTCTCCTGACCTGAATGAAAAAGTCCATTCTCCATTCCCCCCATTGGCTTATATCAAACATACCCACAGGTCCACTCGTTGTACAATTTTAGGAGCTCTTAAATATTTCCAAAGAATGTCTTACATTCTGCCTTTAGGTAATTTATTTTTCAACACCACTCCAAGGAGAAATAGTTTATGAACTCTTCTTCAACAAAACTAGTTTGCTAGGAGCAAGTATGGTTTGAAGAGTAGACTAGAGAGATTAGTCTAAAACACTGAGAATTGCCTTAGGAAAACATGTCGAAAGTGATCATAAAAGAAAGAGCCCTGAGTAACTAGAGAATAACTAGCAATGAAAGAAGAGGGAAAGATAAGTAGGACAAGACAAGATAAAAAGATTGGGACTTTTCCAATGAATAGCCCCACTAATTTTTAGCCTTTTTCTTGTAGAATTGGATCTCCATTTTTCAATTTCATTTTTATTTCAAATATATAAAATTTAGTAAAATCAAAAATTTTGCTTAAATATAATTTTAAAATGCAAATCTGTGACTTGAGATGTTAAATAAAACTTAATGAAAGGCTATATATATATTTCCAGGTTTATACTTTCTTTATACATCCAATATCACCAGTCATTCATCACTGTATTCCCATCACTTTATGCATCCTCTGCATCCTATTTCAACAACAGCAATTAATTCTGCAGTGTTTGAACAAATATTGCTGTTTCTACCATCAATTATTAACTATAGCTTTTCTAGTTCTTTGTATAGCAGACACAAAATATTTGTTCAAAGTGATTATTTCATAGTGATTTTTCTTTTATTCAGTTCAGTTCAGTCACTCATTCGTGTCTGACTCTGCAACCCCATGAATTGCAGCACACCAGGCCTCCCTGTCCATCACCATCTCCCGGAGTTCACTCAAACTCTCATCCATCGAGTCGGTGATGCCATCCAGCCATCTCATCTTCTGTCGTCCCCTTTTCCTCCTGCCCCCAATCCCTCCCAGCATCAGAGTCTTTTCCAATGAGTCAACTCTTCACAGAAGGTGGCAAGAGTAATGGAGTTTCAGCTTTAGCATCAGTCCTTCCAAAGAACACCCAGGGTTGATCTCCTTCAGAATGGACTGGTTGGATCTCCTTGCAGTCCAAGGGACTCTCGAGAGTCTTCTCCAACATCACAGTTCAAAAACATCAATTCTTTGGCACTCAACTTTCTTCACAGTCTAACTCTCACATCTATACATGACCACTGGAAAAACTATAGCCTTGACTAGATGGACCTTTGTTGGCAAAGTAATGTCTCTGCTTTTCAATATGCTATCTAGGTTGGTCATAACTTTTCTTCCAAGGAGGAAGCGTCTTTTAATTTTCTGGCTGCAGTCACCATCTGCAGTAATTTTGGAGCCCCCAAAGATAAAGTCTGACACTGTTTCCACTGTTTCCCCATCTATTTCCCACGAAGTGATAGGACCGGATGCCCTAATCTTCGTTTTCTGAATGTTGAGCTTTAAGCCAACGTTTTTACGCTCCTCTTTCACTTTCATCAAGAGGCTTTTTAGTTCCTCTTCACTTTCTGCCAGAAGGGTGGTGTCATCTGCATATCTGAGGTTATTGATATTTCTCCTGGCAAACGTGACTGAAGCTTGTGTTTCTTCCAACCCAGCGTTTCTCACGATGTACTCTGCATAGAAGTTAAATAAGCAGGGTGATAATATACAGCCTTGACGTACTCCTTTTCCTATTTGGAACCAGTCTGTTGTTCCATGTTCAGTTCTGACTTTTGCTTCTTTTGGCAAACATTTATTAAATGCTTAGCTTGTGATATATACTGGTACATACAAAACTGATAATAGTCACTAACTTCTAATATCTCCAGTAAATTATATTCAACTCAGAAGGAAATATTCTAAACTAGTTTACTTTCACAATATGGTTTCTTAGCAAAGAATCTCATTATTTACACAGTGATGACATCAATATTGCCATTTTCTGTTTTAAACTATCACATGGAACTCACTAACCAATTGCCAAACAGCCAGTGGAACTTCACAGATCATACTGCACTCATCTTTATATTTCTTAAGATACTTTCAGGTGCACACAACATACACCTATGTCAACTGAATTTTTAAGGTAAGAAAATTATTTTCTCTAACACAGCAATAAGTTTGAAGGTAGATGTTACCAGAGTTCTTATCTATCAATGGTAGTATTAAGGTCTCAGTTTCATTCTATCTACTGTGTCACAAGCTTTGCTGCTGTCATGTTCTGAAGATGGTTGCTGTTGTTTCAGGTCAATGTTCATGGGAGGAGGAGGTGGCAGGGAGGGGACACTCCTCCAAATGGTTTGAGTCTCCTTCTCAGTGAGAAAAAGTTTTTAGAAGTTTGCCAATTGTATTCTTTTTAATTTATGTGTGAGAACTGTGTTATAGTTCAATTCCTAAACTGATCCAGGATGAGAGTAATGGGACCAGCATATATATCTTAGCCAAAAAGGATTTTATTTCATGGATTAAGTTCTACTTCCCTGGACGACTGTGGCCACATGCAGTAGCATGGATTCTTAAGAACAAAACAAAACACACACGCAAATGAAAAAAAATATTAAAATTATGGCTTGATTGAGGAGAGAACAAGGAATGATATACTTGGCAGTGAAGGCAGGCAACAGCAAGGTCTTGTTCCTTCTGATCTGCCCCATCCCTCCATCTGGCAGGTTTTACTAAACCATCTGTTTTTTTTAGTTGGAATGTGCTGAGAGGGTCTATTTACCCTGCCTAAAATTACAGACAAAAAATATCTACTCATTCTGACTATTTTCCTAGACAACAGTATTCTCAATCATTGAATCCCCTTCTCAAAAAATAATTTTTGGTTCTAAAGTATCTTCTCAAACCTCTCACAGCTGTACAACAAAAAACCACATAGCCTTACTAATTATGTAAAGACTGTAACCCAAATTACTATTTCTTAATCCACTTTAATTTTATAAAGTTAAAATTCTTATTCCTGCTTCATTGCTAAAGAAATTGGAATTCGGGGACCATAATAATTTGCCTAACCAGCTTCATTCTTCTATCAGAATATTTCCCTTTTTGTGGGGAATAAGGCAAGGGCATATTTATGGGCAAATGTTCTTGCCCAGAAATACTCAAATAGCCAAGTGTTCAACACCCAGAATCTGCAGTTAGTGTGATACAACTCATGAAATCAGATATGAAACTTGAACTCAAATACTTTCATCAACTTCTATACTCCTCCAGGACAACAATAGATACAGAAACTATTGTAAGTGGAGGTTCATGGATAGATTATTTTCACCAAAATTACCCCGAATTAATCAGGAAATTTCTGCAGTGAATCTACTGTGAACAAGAAAAACAAGAGTGTTCCTTACAGCCCAGTTCTGAAAGAGTTGAGTCATAACCCACTGTAGTTGCCCACTGACAGAGCAATCTGGGAGGAAGTTGGGATGAAAAACAGGATGAGACACACTGTGCTTTGCATAAAGAGGCCCTTAGATAGTCAGACGGGCATCTCAGAAGAATTTCGGTAACCTCAGATTCTTGCATCTTCCCAAACCAAGAAAATAACTAAAACCATTGTGCTTAGTAGCTCAGTTGTGTCTGACTCTTTGTGATCACATGGACTGCAGCCCATCAGGCTCCTCTGTCCATGGGAATTATCCAAGTAAGAATACTGGAGTGGGTTGCCATGCTCTCCTCCGGGGATCTTCCCACCCCAGGGATTGAACGCAGGTCTCCCATATTGCAGGAAGATTCTTTAATATATGAACCACCAGGGAAGCCCAGTAAAATCACTAACTTGAGATATTTGTTTCTTGTGATTAGTGGTAATCTAAGATATATCCTTGATGGCATATATTTCCAAGTTCCCCCTGACAAGTTCATATATAACCTGGTCTCTCCTCAACCTCTTTCGAAAATCTACTCAAATCTCCTTGAGTGACTGTCTTCCAGCTGTCATCCTCAGTAAGACCCTGAGTGAAACTAAAACTCACAACTCTTATTTGTTTTTCTTTGTTAGCAATACAGAAAGAGTAGGCTAGAAGCAGTCACAAAAGGCCATCAGTCCTAAAAACCAAACCACAATTGATAAGCTGCAGAGCATTGGGTTTTTTCTCAGTCAGAGTGCTGACAGTAAACAAGAAGCCTTGGAGAACTAAATGCCAAAAGTGAGGAAGGAGCCTCATAGGAGAGAACCAACATGATTTCTCTTCACTGATAAAGCAGTGAGAGAATCAACCTAGGTAATAAACCAGAAAACACATGGTTGAACTTCTCTTTTTTCATTGTTGAACTTCGAATGGCTGTGCGTATATATGACAAAACCCCTATGTTCTCCCTGGTTGTAACAACTAGGTAGCACTTTCCTAGGATCTTCACTTTCCCCAGTAATTGGGGAAACATGACAAAAGACAGGAATCAAGATCTGACAGAGATCTTCCTTGATGAAGTTGTGGTTTCTCCAAGTGTGAGGTAAACTTATACTGAGTCAGAGAAAAAAAAAAATTAGAGAAATCAGACATGAAATCTTATACCTAAGGAAGTAATGATCATTATTCATTTATGTATATGTTAACTTATACATTTATTTTTCTCCTGCATAATAACATGAATAATCAATTCCAGTTACATACTTTATGCCAGGCATTGTGCTACATGTTTAAAAACATTATATTATAAAACTATCATTATTATTCCAAGAGCTCAGTGTAAAAATTGAGACTTAGAGGATTTAAGTCTTTCTCAGAATCATGAGATAGTAAGCAGTGGAATCACAGTTCAAAGCTATGACAGACCATAATATCTATGCTTTGCTCTAAGTAATTCAGAAATACTACATTCCCTACAATATTTTATATTTACATACATATGAACATATTAAAACAAAGTATTATATATTCTATGTATAATACAAATTTATCTGCTAATGTATTAAAAATGAGTTCATATTTAAAATATTTTATATCACTAAAGTTCCTTAATTGGATTTATATTATACACTGTAATAAATATTCATATAATTTTTTTTGAACGTGTGATTAGTGTTTTTCTAGTATAAAATGTGGAATTGTAAACTTTAAATAAAATGAAATGCATCTTTTGTCCTCATAGAAAGTATTTCCACTTCAAAATTTATTTTAATATCAGAAACAATTCAAATATTAGAACACATGTTGGCAACATGAAAGTGCTACCACAATATTTCATTGATTCAGAAAATTCAGCCCCTGGGGTTTTTTATTTACTTGTTTTTTTTCTGATAGTCATAGATTACCATGCCATCAATAACAAATGATTTGAGGTACTGTTAGTTGTCTAATCAATTTGACCCAGTAGGAATTAGAAATACAATTAAACATGTAAATGCTAAAAATAATATTGATACAGCAAGGGTATGAAAAATCAGCTATTTTTACTTAAGCTATCACTCATTTCTTGTATCTGTACAGCATGTTAATCACAACCTCTTAATCACTCTACAATGTAAGCTGCAAATAATATGCATGCTAGTCAAGGTTAATCTTGGTTCATTAGAGAACTGAATTTAAAATGCCTTAAGGCAAAAATAAATGGAATAAAAGAACAAAAAAGAAAGACCTTTATTAAAAGGATGCAAGTAAAGGATTCAGTCGTATTTCATAGAACTCAAGGGCAGGTAGTACATTCAGACCTCCTGGGGGCTAAGAATCGAGATGTGGAAATCTATCAAGGATCAAAGCTTCCCACATCATCCGTCTCTTCTCTCCCTGCAGCCTCATGACCTCTCATCTCTACACTTTGTAGGTCTTCGTCATTCTTCTCTCTGTAGACTGACTTTCTCTACTCTTCAGTACCTGAACATAACTCTGCAATTTACATTATCTTGATTCCCAACACAAATGAAAACTTAGGAAACTACTGAATGTCAAATTTAAGTTTCTGAGACTACAATATAGTCGTGCTAACAAAGATGTAACCCTTTACCATAGATGATACATTTTAGATTTTATAGCCAGTAGTTGGAAAAAACTAAATATTCTCACAATTAGGTCATACTCTAGACAAAAACACATCCAAATACTTTGAACATATATTTAAGACATTGGTAGCCCACTCTTTGTCAAACACATTAGGAATGATCAGTTCTTCACTTTGTGTGTGGAGTTACCACCTTTGTACTGAATACTCTAAGAAAAATAAAGAAATTTCCAAGGCACTCCCCAAAAGGAAAGAGACTTTTGAGTTTCAAAGTTATATATCTGAGACATACAAAATATATACCCAAAACAAAGGACTTGGACTATCTCTTGAAACTGTTTCTTCACTTCAGAGGGGACACAAATCCAACTCTTTGCAACCCTGTGGACTGTAGCCTGCCAGGCTCCTCTGTCCATGGGATTCTCCAGGCAAGAATACTGGAGTAGGTTGCCATTTCCTTCTCCAGAGGATTTTCCCAACCCAGGGATCAAACCCAGGTCTCCTGCATTGCAGGCAGACGCTTTATCCTCTGAGCCACCAGGGAAGCCCTCTCTTTTTTATAGGTGAAAAGTAATAGGCTAGATAAAATGACCTTGCCAAGAGTCCTTGGTACTGTCCCTTCTTTCATCCCCATGACTGAGCATCACAGAGATTCAGGCTAGAGATGAAAAAGGCCCAAGTCAAGCAGTGGATCTGATGCCTCCTTTTATGGAGGTAAAGGCACTTTGCAAGCTTTCTCACTATCCCCTCTGCAACAGAGAGGGAGAAGCCAAACCATGATGTTTAAAACACCAAAAACAAAATGAAAATCCAAAAATGTTTTGTAAGAGTGGTCCTCATCAAATGAATGAGAATAATTATTACCAGAATTTTCATTGGTAAGTATGTGCAAGAAGATGAAATGGCATAAATAGGATTCTATTTGAAGTATGACGCCTATGATCATATTTTGAAAACATATATATATATATATATATACATTAGATATTCTAGATAATATATATCTAGATAATATATACTAGATAATACATTCAGACTATAGAGTATATCTTAAGAAAGTCCAAATAACATCAGTTAGGTCAATTAGATCACATTCACATTAGATCAATTAGGTCAAATCCAATGACCTTAATGTATTAATATGGTATAAATAGAAAATAATAAACTAGTCAAATTAACCTACTTGTGAACTGCTAAAAATCTTTACAATTAGTGTTTGATTTTGAATGATAAGAGCAGAAAACAATGAGAAAAGCAGAAAGAAAAATAGAAGAGATAGACACAAAAATATACATAGAAAGGAGATTTAAAATAACTGGAGTAAACCTTTTCCTTATAGTTTAAGTCACCTATCTCATTTAGACATGGGTAAAGATAGATTAAATTAAAACTAAAAAGTTTTGTAGGAGAAAGAATAGAAAAGGTACCTAATAAAATTTCAATAGAAAATGACTAGATACTAAAGAATGTGACCACAAAGCAAATGGAAAAAGAAACCTAATAATTTAAAGTTCTATAAAACAAATTCAAAATATTGCCCAAGCTTTGGAAAGACACAAATCATAACATAAACACATTCTCATGTTTTGCAGCAAGACAAGAAGGAGGACATGAAATGAGAACTGACAGATATCAGAAAAGAATTGGAAAAAAATAAACTTTTTTTACCCGAAGAATTAAATTCAAAGAAACCTAATCAGATATGTGTATCACAGAAGCCAAAGTATGAAGATAGCAATAAAATTTGAAAGACAACATTTGGTAATTCCTCATGAAATAATTTTATCAGGAAATAATAAAGAATAAGTTTTTGAGTGAATACTTCACGGGGAACTTCAAGATGGGAACATAAGGCTGTCATCTCCTGAACAACAATTGAAATCTCAGATTCACTAAAAGTAGAAAAAAAAATACTTTGTTTCCTGATGTGGAGCAATATGAATCTCAGAGGAGTATCTCTAAAGTGTTCATATCAAAACTGTAAATCAAATATCTGGAGCAAACTTCAAATTTTAGCAAATACAGAGAAGAGAGAAACAAGTTAAATGACTTAATCAGAGAACAAGAAGAAACACAATGTGGGATGTTCTAAAGGGCTAAACATCACAGGTTTCCACATTAAGAAAAAAAAAAAATAGACCTAGAATATCTAACAACTAAATGTGATACATGAACTCTGCTAAAATCCTTACTAAAAAAAAATCAACTTTAAATAACAGTTCTGAGAAAATAAGGAAAATGTGATAACAGAACAACAGCATCATGGTTATATGGAAACAAATTACCTATGCCATGAAAAGACACCTACTGAGTGTGTTTTTGTTTTGTGAATATGTTCATTTGTATATTTTTTTTCAGATTCCCCATATAACCAGTGTAAAGAATGAATTTATGGTTACCAGGGATAGAAGGATGGGAGGGAGGAATAGGCTGGGAGTTTGGAATTGACATTTTCACACTGCTATATTTGAAATAAGGACCTACTGAATAGTACAGGTAACTCAGCTCAACGTTCTGTAAAAACCTATATAGGAAAAGAATTTGAAAAAGAATAGATTCATATATAACTGAATCACTTTCCTATCCACCTGAAACATAACAGTGTTAATCAATTATGCTCCAGTTTAAAATAAAAATTTAAAAAGACATATATTAACGTATATATGGGCCAAAGGTCTCGATATATGGGAATTTGCTTAAAATTTATTAATAAAAAAAAAGGACAAGTAAAGTAAATGAAGCAAAATTAAATTAATTTTGAATCTCTAATAGAGGTTCATTTACTTTACTTGTCCTTTTTTTTTTTTTTCTTTAATAATTTTTAAACAAATCCCCATGCACCTTTGGCCCATATATACTTCAATATGTATATATGGGGTTTAATTCACTATTTTTTCTATTTCTCTATCTGATCATTTTAGTAGAAAATGACAGACAAAGGAGATTAAAAAATACCTTGTGGGTTATGGCCTAAGTAGTTTACAAATAAAATATTACAGCTTTAGATAAGTTTCTTAGGGGAAAAATGAATAAAATTTTAATATCAGGAATCTGAAAAGACCAACAAAATAAAACAAATCAAAAAAAATGGAAGCAAGAAATCTGCAAAGCATGATGAAAAATTAAGCTATTTGCGGCAAACCAAAATTGTACTGCCATTAATTAAACTTAAGCTAGTTCTTTGATGAGATAAAAATTATATATATAATTCTTATATATGTGTTTGAGAGTTTGAGAAAAATATATAATAAACATGTATAAATGAATATGTTAATTTATAATGGACATATTTTGAAGTTAGGCTACTAGCGTGGATACCTGAAATACAATACATTTGTTATTGTACAGTATATGATTATTTCCTATTCAATTTGTAATTTACAATAATGAGATCAAACAAATTAGAGGCAGAGCAGAAAATAAACCTAAAAGAAAATGGCAAGGCATTGCAAGTTCAAATCCTAAAATCCACTGGATCCACATGACATATTTAACTCCTGACTTCATTTTGTAAAGTTAGGCTAACATGGCTTTGAAATTAAATAAGTATCACACATGTGAAAACCAAAAATGTCACTTAATAAAGAGGTAGGAAAATTTTAAAAAATACTATACATCACACCTTAGTAAGAATATTTCAAAATTTCAAGGGCATTTTATGACATATTAATTTTAGCTTAAAAACTGCAGATTGAGAATACACTGGAATCTATATTCAGACACAAGTTCATAGAAAGAAATAAAAAGATGTACTAAAGTATAAGCTAAAAACAAAAAAGCTAATATATTACCTCAATGTAACTCAATTAAGGGAAATATCTGTGTTCAGAAACTCTTAAATGTATTTGGAAGATGGAAATCAAAGTTTTACCTTGAGGCCGACTCTCTCAGGGAGACCTATGTGCAGCATCTGTACTCTCAGCCTGGTTGGGGCTCACACATGAAGCCATGAGCCAGGCTCCATCTGATGTTGCCACAAATATATGTTCTGAAAAGGCCAAAACGCTAAAATAAATTGATTTCATCAAGTCTTTTAGAAAGTAGTATAAAAATTAAGAAACAAAATCAAATTAAAATTCATAGACTGTAAGTTACATCAGGGTTCTAATGAGTGGTAATGAGTTCCAAAAACAGTGAAAAAGAAGAGGAAGTATTTATTTTTAAAAATAAATTTATTTATTTTAATTGGAGGTTAATTGCTTTACAATATTGTATTGGTTTTGCCATACATCAACATGTATCTGCCACAGGTATACATGTGTTCCCTATCCTGAACCTCCCTCCCTCCTCCCTCCCCATATCATCCCTCTGGTTCGTCCCAGTGCACCAGCCCCAAGCATCCAGTATCATGCATTGAACCTGGGCCAGCGACTCGTTTCATATATGATATTATACATGTTTCAATGCCATTCTCCCAAATCATCCCACCGTCTTCCTCTCCCACAGAGTCCAAAAGACTGTTCTATACATCTGTGTCTCTTTTGCTGTCTCGCATACAGGGTTATCATTACCATCTTTCTAAATTCCATATATATGCGTTAGTATACTGTATTGGTGTTTTTCTCTCTGGCTTACTTCACTCTGTATAATAGGTTCCAGTTTCATCCACCTCATTAGAACTGATTCAAATGTATTCTTTTTAAAGTATTTAAAGGATTGATGGTTTCTTCCAAACTGAAAAAGACAAGTGTTCTTTTAAAAGAAGTTAAGAAATCTGCATGCTTACTATTGCAATAGTGATTTTTAAATTGTGAACCACATTTTTTTCCTGTAATATGTATATGACTGTCTAAGAGAATCTGTCAAAGAAAAAAGCAGGGATTTTTGCTTTACCAGAAAACAAACAGTACGAAAAGGTCTAAATTTTTATAAGATGTACTATTATCACAATGATGTATAGATAGACCTGAGGCATAGCAAAGATAATTCAGAAACAACTTGATGATTATCTATTAATTAAACAATGGAAAGTAAATTTAGAGGATGAAAGACATTTTCAAAAATTAATTATGAAGTAATATTAAGTAATTAATAGTTGTGAAAATATAGGCTTTAAAAATATTGGTCAAAAAACTGACAGCTAGTTTAAACTGATTAAAAAACACCTATAGAATTGTTAAAAATAAGGGGAAATTTTATAAATTTGGAATAGGTTTGTATTAGTTTTTTATTGCAGCTGTAACAAATTACCACAGATTTTGTGGCTGAAAACAATGCAAATTTATTCTTGTTCTGTTCTTGAGGTCAAAGTCCAAAACAGGTTTTATTAATCTGAAATAAAGGTGCCTGCAGGAAGATCCCCTAGAGAAGGAGATGTCTACCCAATCCAGTGTTCTTGCCTGGAGAAACCCATGGACAGAGGAGCCTGGTAGGCTACAGTCCATTGGGTCGCAAAGAGTCAGACATGACTGAGCAAGTGTGCAACAAAGGTGCCTGCAGAGCTGTCCTCCCACCAGAAGCTTTGGAAAGAATGTCTTTCCTTTGCTTTTCTAACTACTTGTCTTCAAATCCAGCAGTGTAGCATCCTCAAATCTCTCTCTTAAATGTCATAACATTGTCTCTCTCATAAAGAGCCTTGTGATTACATCAGACCCACCCATATAATCCAGGATAATAAACTTCACATCTCAAGATTCTTAACTAAATCACATCTATGCATGCTCAGTCCATCAGCTGTATCTGACTTTGCAGGTCCAGGAACTGTGGCCGTCCAGGTTCCTCTGTCTGGAGATCCTTCAGGCAAGAATAATAGAGTGGGTTGCCATTCCCTTCTCCAGGGGAACTTCCCTATCCAGGGATCCACTTGAAAAGCCCCTAAATCACATCCTGTCTGCCATTTAAGGTAACAGGTTTTAGGAATTAGGGTATGGAAGTCTTAAGACATCCTTATTCAGCCTACCAAGGTACTTTTTTTCTCAAAATAACATTCAGTTTTTAAAGATATGTACTGATAAGTTTGCTGACATTAATGTTTTAAATTCCTATGAAGCAAATGATATCACAAAGTTACATGGCAAGATACAGACTGGAAGAAGAAAATATCTGCTATATTTACAATGAACACTGTTACTTAACATATTAAAAAAACAAAAAAATTAAAAATTAAAAAAATGTAATTGACTTGAATAATATGCAGTTGACTAATAAAAACCTGAAAAATAATTCCATGGATCAGAAGGATGGATATTTAAATCAATTAAATTATTGAAGGCAGGAAGAGAAGGGGATGACAGAGGATGAGATGGTTAGATGGCATCAGCCACCTGATGGACATGAGTTTGAGTCAGCTTTGGAGTTGGTGATGGACAAGGAAACCTGGCATGCTGCAGCTCATGGAGTTGAAAAGAGTCAGACATGAACTAAATGACAGCTGAGTGACTGAACTAAACTGAACTGATTGTTTTTTACTATCAAAGTTCACAATGAAAATAGATTGAATCTGTCATTATTTATATATTTGTTAAATATTCTGAAGGGTAAGTTAGCATTTATTCAAATAAAATAGGTCTGAATTCTGACTTTAAAGCATTTCTTCTAGTATTTACTTTGAACAGATATTCGCCATGTATCCAAAGGAACAGGACCGAGAATATATTTTTAGATTTACTATGTGATCGTATAATATCTATAAAATCTAAGTGGATTTCAGTAGAGAAATTTTAAACAAAGTTACATAAATACTAGAACATACTATCCAATAATTAATAAATTAATCAATATAATAATATATATAAATGAAAATATCTCTAATTATTAGTTTGAAAAGACAAGGACACTAACTATGGTGAATGGTAAATATATTTATTAATTCATTTAAGAGAAACTAGTGTTTCAGATTTAGCAAGTAAAATTACAAAATATAGATACATATAAAATTACAAAAAAAAATTTAAATTTTAGATAAACAATGAATATATAATATTGCATTGCTGACTACTGTTTGCTTCAGTTACACAGTTTTAAGTTGGAAATCACAGGTTGGGGACATTGTGAATTTTCATTTTTCAAGAATTAAAATGCTTTGCCAATTGCTCATTAAAGAATATTTGAAAACAATTGTCATGGCAGCTTTCATTAGCTAAAATAAAGTATGTTTATTAATGAATATGCTACTTTCATAACTAATCAAAGTAGCATAAAACTTAGTAGTCTAATGATCAATGTTTTATATGATGAAAGATGTCTAGCAGTAATTAAACCTGTAGTGCTATATTATCTTATATTACAAAAATGTTGTTATGCTCACATAAATAAACATTCTTTAACGAAATATAAGGCCCTCAAAGACAAGATACTTGTTCCTTAATTCTTTCTGACTACATAATGTATAGTAAAGGGGATTCCAGGGTGGCTTAGGGGTAAATAACCCACCTGCCAATGTAGGATATGCAGAAGACACAGGTTCAATCTCTTGGTTGGGAAGATCCCCTGGAGGAGGAAATGAAAACCCACTTCAATATTCTTGCCTGGAAAATCTCATGGACAGGGGAGCCTGGTGGGCTAGAGTCCATGAAGTTGCAAAGGGTTAGACATGACTGAGCATGGTGAATAGTAAACTCTTACTTTTAGTAGACTGCTTTATAAATCTTGTTGGAATTTAACAAATATCTTGAATTTTCACATGAACTTAAACTAAGGCTTGTATTTGCCTCAATTTCTAATTAACATTTGTAAGGAAAATATTTTGAAATGATAAAAAAAATCTCAAAACACTTTTTGCTGAGTTTTGAGTACAAAAATAGCAATTTAATTGAGAATATGCATTTTTGGTGGATTAGATAATAGTGTAATTTAAGTTCTTTAATATTCCTTCACTTGCGATACTCTTTCACAGACATTGACTGAACCTCCAACTCCAGCCAGATATTTAAAAGCAATTAAAGTTAAAAATGTGGATAGATAATCACCATCCTTTCCCACTGCTTAAATCATCAATTCAAAAGGCAGATTTCCTGAATGTATTTTGTAAAACACATACTTTCCCCCAGATACAACCTATTTATCTCTTAGGTCTTCTTGTATTACACCTGACTTTTATTCTGATTAAATTAATTTGTGGAATGCATGACAATGTGACAGTATAAACTGATTTGATACATGTGGTCAATATGCTTTCAGCAATAAGTTTAGTGACTACGGAGTTAGAAAAAACAGGAAAGCTATTATTTATCAACATGCCTTCTCAAACTCTTGTGGCTCAGCTGGTAAAGAATCTGCCCATAATGTGAGAGATCTGGGTTCGATCCCTGAATTGGGAAGATCCCCTGGAGAAGGGAATAGCTACTGACTCCAGTATTCTGGCCAGGAGAATCCCAAGGACTTTATATTCCATGGGGTTTCAAAAAGTCGACTGAGCAACTTTCACTTCACTTCACTTCTTGAACTCGGATCAGTGAAAATTTATGGTAGGTGAGAACTCCACATATATATTGTAAAGTATTTCTCCTCAGAACGGCAGATGGATATTCACAGGCCATCAAGTTATAAGAGATCGTGGTGGGGTAAAACAGTAAGAACACAATCATTCTTTTATTTTTTTAATTTATTTATTTTAATTGGAGGCTAACAACTTTACAATCATTCTTAATTTAAGCATGGTGTATGTTGTAGAAAGCACTTCCCAGCTAGTGGTAAAGAACCCACTTGCCAATGCAGGAGACCAAAGAGACACAGGTTCAATCTCTGGGTCAGGGAGATCCCCTGGAGGAGGGCATGGCTGCGACTCCAGTATTCTTGCCTGGAGAATCCCATGGACAGAGGAGCCTGATGGTCTACAGTCAATGTGGTCGCAAAGAGTGACTTAACACACATATGCTGAAAAAATTTCACGTTTTCCGTCCGTGTTAGCTACCAATTCTAACCCAGGACAAAGTGGGACAGCCCTTAGACACTGTTTATATGGTAAATTCATATATACATAAGTTTAAAAAAATCTTAATTGAATACGCTAATAGTTCATGTATACACATGGAGGGCAATACAAATAAAAAGTACACACTGGTCAGCAACAGATGTATCATGAAACTAAGGAAATACAGCCATTCAAGGACTAACCCTGTCCTCTGACTTCCCGTCCATCATAATTCTCCTAGGATCTGGTGAAATGGAGAGACTTGAAGAACTTTTTGGCAATCTAGCTGAGAATTAGCTGAGTTGGAACAATACAATTTTTACAGTAAATCTGAAAAATGTCTTCTTATGTAGATAAAACAAGTGAGGAAAAGTTAAAATCCCCAAACATATAAGTATAGGAAGTGTATCTTCTTTTACTAACAAACTTGCACATACAGGAAGTGTATCTTCTTTTACTAACATTAGATTTATGTACTTAAAAAAATGAGAGAAATTTCAGATAAATTTAATGAGATCATTTACAAAATCTGATAAATATTACAAAATACTAGATTTCTTCATTGAGAAGCAAAGTTTAACATTTTTCAGACTTTCATAAAAGCAGAAATAATTAAGAAAAATTAACTTTGGAATTAAAATAATGAATAATCCCTTTACTAGATAATTTTTGAAAACCAGTGAAATGTGATGTACATTAAAACTGAAATTCATGCTGACTTCTCATAAACTATTGACACTGAAAAAGATATTAAAATTAAACTATCACACAAAAGTAAGGCTATCAAAAATGAAATGATTAATAATGAATATAATCAACTCAAATGTGTTTTGGACTTCTCACTGCTCAAGAATACCGTAAATAATAAAAAATAGTACAGCTTAATGTGCACAAATGTGTCTTCCAAACTTTGACGCCAAAAATCCTATATGTTTGTATTATATTGTTAATAAACTTGTGACGCTGAAAACAGCTTCAGCTGAACCTTGTGAAGCTGAAAGCAGCACGGTTGTGTGGCTACGGAGCAGCCAGAAGCCAAAAGAAGATAGCCCACATCCAAGGTAAGGAGCAGCAGCTGTGAAGGGATATCCCATGTCCAAAGTAAGAGAAACCTCAGTAAGACAGTAGGTGCTGAGAGAGAGCATCAGAGGGCAGACAGACTGAAACCACAATCACAGAAAACTAACCAATTTAATCACATGGAACACAGCCTTGTCTAACTCAATGAAACTAAGCCATGTCATGTAGGGTCACCCAAGACAGATGGGTCGTGGTGGAGTTCTGACAAAATGTGGTCCACTGGAGAAGGGAATGGCAAACCACTTCAATATTCTTGCCTTGAGACCCCATGAACAGTATGAAAAGGCAAAAAGATAGGACACTGAAAGATGAACTCCCCAGGTCAGTAGGTGCCCAATATGCTACTGGAGATCAGTGGAGAAATAACTCCAGAAAGAATGAAGAGACACAGCTAAAGCAAAAACAACACCCAGTTGTTGATGTGACTGGTGATAGAAGAAAAAAGTCCAAAGTTGTAAAGAGCAATATTGCATAGGAACCTGGAATGTTAGGTCTATGAATCAAGGCAACTTGGAAGTGGTCAAACAGGAGATGGCAATAGTGAATGTCAAAATTTTAGGAATTAGTGAACTAAAATGGACTGGAATGGGTGAATTTAACTCAGATAACCATTATATCTACAACTGTGGGAAAGAATCTCTTAGAAGAAAAGGAGTAGCCATCACAGTCAACAGAAGAGTCTAAAATGCAATACTTGGATGCAGTATCAAAAATGACAGAATGATTTCTGTTTCCAAGGCAAACCATTCAATATCATGGTAATCCAAGCCTATGCCCTGACCAGTAATGCTGAAGCTCAAGTGAAATGGTTCAATGAAGATTTACAAGACCTTTTAGAATTAACACCCCCCAAAGATCTCCTGTTCATTATAAGAGACTGGAATGCAAAAGTTGGAAGTCAAACAAACCTGGAGTAACAGGCAAGTTTGGTCTTGGAGTACAGAATGAAGCAGGGCAAAGGCTGATAGAGTTTTGCCAAGAGAACGCACTGGTCATTGCAAATACCCACTTCCAACAACACAAGAGAAGACTCTACATATGGACATCACCAGATGTCCAACACCAAAATCAGACTGATTATATTCTTTGTAGCCAAAGATGGACAAGCTCTATACAGTCAGCAAAAACAAGACTGGGAGCTGACAGTGGCTCAGATCATGAACTCTTTATTGCCAAATTCAGACTTAAACTGAAGAAAGTAGGGAAAACCACTAGGGCATACAGGTATGGCCTAAATCAAATCCCTTACGATTACACAGTGGAAGTGAGAAACAGATTTAAGGGACTAGATCTGATAGACAGAGTGCCTGATGAACTATAGACAGAGGGTCATGACATTGTACAGGAGACAGGAATCAAGACCATTCCCAGGAAAAATAAATGCAAAAAAGCAAAATGGCTGTCTGAGCAGGCCTTACAAATAGCTGTGAAAAGAAGAGAAGCAAAAAGCAAAGGAGGAAAGGAAAGATACACCCATTTGAATGCAGAGTTACAAAGAATAGCAAGAAGAGATAAGAAAGCCTTCTTCAGTGATCAATGCAAAGAAATAGAGGAAAACAACAGAATGAGAAAGACTAGAGATCTCTTCAAGAAAATTAGAGATACCAAGGGAATATTTCATGTAAAGATGGGCTCAATAAAGGACAGAAATAAAAATAAATAAATAAAGGACAGAAATGATATGGACCTAATAGAAGCAGAAAATATTAAGAAGAGGTGGCAGGAATACACAGAGGAACAAAAAAGATCTTGATGACCCATATAATCACGATGGTGTGATCACTCACCTAGAGCCAGACATCCTGGAATGGGAAGTCAAGTGGGCCTTAGGAATCACACTACGAACAAAGCTAGTGGAGGTGATGGAATTCTAGATGAGTTATTTCAAATCCTAAAAGATGATGCCGTGGAAGTGCTGCACTCAATATGCCAGCAAATACGGAAAACTCAGCAGTGGCCACAGGACTGGAAAAGGTCGGTTTTCATTCCAATCCCAAAGAAAGGGAATGTCAAAGAATGCTCAAACTACCATACAATTGCACTCATCTTAGACATTAGTAAAGTAATGCTCAAAGTTCTCCAAACCAAGCTTCAGCAATATATGAATCGTGAACTTCCAGATGTTCAAACTGGTTTCAGAAAAGGCACAGATAGCAGAAATCAAATTGCCAACATATGTTGGATCATCGAAAAAGCAGGAGAGTTCCAGAAAAACATCTCTTTCTGCTTTATTGACTATGCCAAAGCCTTTGACTGTGTGGATCACAATAAACTGTGGAAAACTCTGAAAGAGATGGGAATACCAGACCACCTGACCTGCCTGTTGAGAAATCTGTATTCAAGTCAAGTCAAGAGTTAGAACTGGACATGGAACAAAAGACTGGTTCCAAATAGGAAAAGGAGTACATCAAGGCTGTATATTGACAAACTGCTTATTTAACTTATATGCAGAGTACATCATAAGAAATGCTGGGTTGGAGGAAGCACAAGCTGGAATCAAGATTGCTGGGAGAAATATCAATAACCTCAGATATGCAGATGACATCACCCTTATGGCAGAAAGTGAAGAAGAACAGTCTCTTGATGAAAGTGAAAGAGGATAGTGAAAAAGTTGGCTTAAGGCTTAACTTTCAGAAAACTAAGATCATGGCATCCGGTCCCATCACTTCATGGGAAATAGATGGGGAAACAGTGGAAACAGTGTCAACTTTATTTTTTGGGGCTCCAAAATCACTGCAGATGGTGACTGCAGCCATGAAATTAAAAGATGCTTACTCCTTGGAAGAAAAGTTGTGACCAACCTAGACAGCATAGTAAAAAGCAGAGACATTACTTGGCCAACAAAGGTCCATCTAGTCAAGGATATGGCTTTTTCTGTAGTCATGCATAGATGTGAAAGTTGGACTATAAAAAAAGCTGAGTACTGAAGAATTGATGCTTTTGAATTGTGGTTTTGAAGAAGACTCTTGAGAGTCCCCTGGACTGTGAGGAGATTCAACCAGTCCATCCTAAAGGAGATCAGTCCTGGGTGTTCATTGGAAGGACTGATGTTGAAGCTGAAACTCCAATATTTTGGCCACTTGATGCAAAGATCTGATTCATTTGAAAAGACCTTGATGCTTGGCAAGATTGAAGGTGAGAGGAGAAGGGGATGACATAGGATGAGATGGTTGGATGGTATCACCAACTCAGTGGACGTAAGTTTCTGTAAACTCCGAAAGTTGGTGATGGACAGGGAGGCCAGGCATGCTGCGGTAATTGGGAGCAAAGACTCGGACATGACTGAGCGACTGAACTGACCTGAATTGAAGCTGAGAGAGGTTTGTAAATCATCCAAAAAAGAAAATAAATTTCTATATGGCATTCTGGAAGAAATTTTAAATGCTCTCTTTAGTCTATCCAAGAATCCATTAAATATCCCTTGTTTTAAAATATTGTGCTTTATAAAATACTGTGCTTTATAGAATTTAGCTGAAATTTGATAGCAATATAAAATAACTAAATATGATTATGCAAGTTTATTTTACCTTGTTTCTCCCTTCCCAATTTTAGACAAGATTTTAAAGTCTGTAGACTTGAAGGAAGTGAAAACAGTGAAAGTATTAGTTGCTCAGTTGTGTCCAACTCTTTACAAACCCATGGACTACAACTCTCCAGGCTCCTCTGTCCATGTAATTTCCTAGGCAAGAGTACTGGAGTGGGTAGCTATTCCCTTCCCCAGGGGATCTTCCTGAACCATGGTCAAACCTGGGTCTCTCTCATTGCCTGCAGATTAAAAACAGTATCCTAAAATGCATAAGATTTTCTGAAACTCAAACCTATGTGTAAATTCTTTCTACAGTATTTTCATAAGATTTCATCTACTCAGGAACTCTTATGTTCTTATCTGCATAACAGGGTGTGTTATACAGATACTGATATTATACAGACCTATTAAACACTGCCCTTAAAACTATCAATCTAATGCCAGTAATATATGTAAGCAATTAGTATAGTATAGTAAAGTGTGATTTTATAGTATATGTATCAATGTAGTTCTTCTTAAAAACAAAAAATATTGGAACTGTCTTCCTAGAGAAGTCATGTTTGACTTGAAACTTAGTGAATGAGAAGAAAATCACTGTATGCGTGTGTTTTAGAGAATTTGCTGATAGCCAAGTGCAGAATTACACACAACAGAATCTGGGAGATCATGGCATTCAGAGAAGCTTGTAAAATTTGATATCAGTGGTCTCCATGCCTTTTTGGTTCCAAATAAACTCCTTTAATTTTGTAATACCATATGCCACATTGTCATTTTTCAGTTGATATCTAGAACTCCATCATATCTTTTCAATGCAAACATTTTAAAATTAAATTACATCACACATTTAAATATGTATGATCCAATCTAAATACCTTATATTAATAAATTTGACACCACTATCTTCCACTTAAAAAAATAAAACATAAACCCTTTCACAGTAGGCATTATTCCATCACTCTTTTTACTTCTTTACCAAGCATATCTTTTCCATTTCTTCCATAGGCTGGAATCTTAAAGCATTTACATTTATGTTTTAAACTCCTTTATTAGTTACCATGCTAAAATGACATTCAATTTAATTTTTATATAAAGTAAAATTTTACTCAATTTTGTGTGATCACAAGAATCTAAGTTTTAAAATGTTCAGTGGAATTGAGCTGTCATAATTATTAGTCCAGTTCACTTCAGTCACTCAGTCGTGCCCGACTCTTTGCGACCCCATGGAACTATAGCACACCAGGCCTCCCTGTCCATCACCAACTCCCGGAGTTTACTCAAACTCATGTCCATTGAGTCAGTGATGCCATCCAACCATCCTCTGTCATCTCATCCTCTGTCATCCCCTTCTCCTCTCACCTTCAATCTTGCCCAGCATTAGGGTCTTTTCAAATGAGTCAGTTCTTCGCATCAGGTGGCCAATATATTGGAGTTTCAGTTTCAATGTCAGTCCTTCCAATGAACACCCAGGACTGATCTCCTTTAGGATGGATGGATTGGATCTCCTTGCAGTCCAAAGGACTCTCAAGAGTCTCCTTCAAAACCACAGTTCAAAAACATCAATTCTTCGGCACTCAGCTTTCTTTATAGTCCAACTCTCACATCCACACATGACTACTGGAAACACCATATCCTTGACTAGACGGATCTTTGTTGGCCAAGTAATGTCTCTGCTTTTTACTATGCTGTCTATGTTGGTCATAACTTTTCTTCCAAGGAGTAAGTGTCTTTTTATTTCATGGCTGCCATCACCATCTGCAGTGATTTTGGAGCTACCCCAATATACAGTCTGCCACTGTGTCCCCATCTCTTTGCCATGAAGTGATGGGACTGGATGCCATGACCTTAGTTTTTTGAATGTTGAGCCTTAAGCCAACATTTTCACTCTCCTCTTTCACTTTCATCAAGAGGCTCTTTAGTTCTTCTTCACTTTCTGCCATAAAGGTGGTGTCACCTGCGTATCTGAAGTTATTGATATTTCTCCCAGCAATCTTAATTCCAGATTGTGCTTCCTCTATCCCAGCATTTCTCATGATGTACTCTGCATATAAGTTAAATAAGCAGGGTGACAATGTACTCCCTTTCTATTTGGAACCAGTCTCTTGTTCCACGTCCAGTTTTAAATGTTGCTTTCTGACTTGAATACAGATTTCTCAACAGGCAGGTCAGGTGGTCTGGTATTCCCATCTCTTTCAGAATTTTCCACAGTTTATTGTGATCCACACAGTCAAAGGCTTTGGCATAGTCAATAAAGCAGAAATAGATATTTTTTTCTGGAACTCTCTTGCTTTTTCGATGATCAAGCAGATGTTGGCAATTTGATCTCTGGTTCCTCTGCCTTTTCTAAAACCAGCTTGAACATCTGGGAGTTCACAGTTCATGTAATAATTATTAGTAGTACATGACAAATTAAAACAGTATTTTTATTTTACAGGCTTTGCTAAATATTTATTATAATAATCTTAAGTTTTTACAAATAAAATCCTTGGTGTTATCAATACAACTGTTTTTATCTTTTGTCACATGTACATGAATGACTGCTACTTATAACTGAATGTGAGTCTTCAGCATCAATTTTATTCCTGCATTTCTTTCCTTTTCTTTCTTTAGGTATGTGTTTAGACAATATGTTCACATAAATGGGTTTAATGAAAGCTGCTTTGTTATAGCAAGATTTCTCAGTTCTTTGAACTTCCTAATAGCTATATGCCAAAAATTACATAGCTACCCATCTTCAAAATTATTTTTAATAATCTATCATTTGACAATTCTGTTAGGTTTTTCTGCCATTGTGTTGAAAGTAAATAATGGGAAAACCTGAACAAGAGGATCTTTTATCTAGTCATTAGTCTCATTGACTTTTGTCAACCTTAATACTTCTATTTATACCTGAGAGTACCTTAGTTATAAGCCCTCTGGGGCAAGCCACCATAGTCAGGGTGACCATATAGTTTATCATCCAAATTGCAAATACACGTGGGCAATACTAATAAGTAAGCAAGATAAACAAGCATAATCCTGACACTGGCAAATCAGCATATAACTATCTGCTAATGATAAAAAATAAATATAAAAAACAGATGGGGGCATGTCATTCTCTGAATAAAAAGCGACAGAAATGATTCTGTAGAGGGAGAAATGAGAAACTGTGCACTTATTTTCTTAGGTAAATATATTTTTAAATAGATATATTTTACTTTGAGATTTTGCACATTTGAAAGTTGAGATCTTAAAACTTCCTGTCATATACATCTATTTTCAGGACACAATCTAGAGTTTTAAGAATACAAGAAGGAGTAGAAAAACATGTGGATTCACTGCAAAGGACCTTTGCTATAATGCTGATCCATTTTGATCTTCCTTCAGTAATATAAAATTATGTTCTAGGGCAACTGAGATTCCTCACTGTATCTCTACATCATAAGCTAGGGTAGCATGTATTATTAAATGGTATGCAAGGATTGTATTGATCTCACACCTCAAATTAATGGAACAAGTTAATGCCCCGATCTTTTCACTCACAGAGAAAAGTTTGCACAAGCAGCTTATACAGTCCTAAATGTATGTGATATACCTCTCACATTTTTCTGTGCTCAGCACAAACTATCCACATAGCAAAGATAGAGTGAGGCAGGGGTAGGGAAAACCCTAGAGAAATAAGTGTATCTGGAGATGAATCTCCCTGTTGCAAATGCCTCTCCTATTTTTTTTTTTCCTGGAAACTTTTTTTTTCTTTTAAATCTTGGTTTATTTTTAATCTTTTTAATAATTTAATAATTTGTCCCATCATTTGGTATTTCAAGGAGAATATGAAAATTTTCTTTGTTACCCACATGCATGCTAAGTCACGTAAGTCATGTCCCAACTCTTTCCAACCCCATGGACTGACTGTGGCCCACCAGGCTTCTTGCCCATGGGATTTCCCAACAAGAATACTGGAATGGGTTGCCATTTCCTTCTCTGGGGGATCTTCCAGACCCAGGGATCAAACTCACATCTCTTAATTTTCCTGCATTGGCATGAGGGTTCCTTACCAATAGTACCATCTGGGAAATGTTGTTACCCAAATGCCAAACCAGAGGAATCTAGGTACTTAGATTACTTAAATCCAAACATATAATCTCCATTATTCTAATTTATCTATAACCTTATCAATCTTAAGGTTATCTATAACCTTCTTAACCAATGTATTCAATTTGTATACAGATATCAGCAGAAACATTAAATTCAGCTTGCTGAGAGGTAAATAGAAGAAAGAAAAATAAGGAAGCCAACTTTGGGAACTTTTAAAACATGCTGCTTAAAATGAAAGTCCTGTTCTCCTCTTCCTCTCTTGCTAGGACTTCACTACATGTATCTCCTGGATCACAATTTTGCTCCTTTTCTTAGAATATTCTCTGGTACTCTCCATGTGTAAGAAGACATGAACTCCCCCTTGACCTTGTATGTCTGATCTAGAGAGAGATATGTGATGGAATCTCTTCTATTTAGACAGCCTTTCCATTCCCTGACTATTCATTCCTTTTACATCTACTGAATTAATCTATAGGGAGGGTACCAAGAATCTGCAAATTCAGTTTTCACTCCTCTCCTTTACTTGGCTTAAGTATGTTAACAGATACTTTGGCCATGGTTTCTGCAATAAACTCGTTGTTAGTTGGTATGTTTTCTTGTTAATTTGATTTTTATATTTGTCTGACGGATATATTTTGCTTTTTAACAGTTCATTTTTTGGATTATTTTTTGTTTTTATTAGTTGTTTTGACTTTAAATTTTCTTAAAGTAGGACTTTTTCTTGTTTTATATTCACTGGTGTAGAGGAGATAATAAATATGGAATGAATAACAGAAAAATATTTTTTTATGAAATGGTTTCATTGAATACAAAGAATCTGGAGATTTATACTTGATGAAATAACACAAGCTTGAGTGGTGGAGCTCACTTAAGCAATTGTTGCAAGGAAACAAGGTTAGGTTTTATTTTTCTCAATTTTAAGTACCTTACCTGTTTTGCTGATCTTTGGCCTTTGCTTGATTATCACTCATTTATTTTGCTTCCTTTTCTAAACAAACTTTGTTCTATTTTAAAATGAATGCACCTAAATCTGTGTGTTTCTCCCTATGTTCTGTTATATCTACATGCAACATCTCCACCATGTCACATTTTTATTATTTAGTTCAAAATGTACCTACTTCTTTGTGATTTTTCACAAACCTCTTAATAGAGGGATTATTTAGAAGTACATAGGAAGTATCCAAACAAATGAACTTTTATTGTAATCTTTTTAAAATAATTGATTTGTAATTTAACTTATCCCTAGTCAAATAACATACTAGAGGTTGATATTTGTAATTTAATTTTGAAAAAAAGTGCTTCATGTGTACATTTGGTATCACCTTTGTGTAACCTCAAGTCAGCTGCTGTAACTTCTTTTGGTTCCTATGCTTGCCTCTAGCATTACCCCCCTTACTTCCTCCAAATTGCAGCTTTTAATTTTCTGTGTGCTAGGAAATCAAAATAAGCAAATGCTTAAAAACAGAACAAAACAAAACAAAAAAACAGTGTCTAAAATAAGCTTGTATAGGACCTGAGGGAATTTTCTACAAAGAAATTTTTTGGCTTTTAGTTCACAATCCATGTCACGTTTATATCTATTGAGGCTACTAAGAAACATGTGTTTGTTGATTTTTCAGGTTCATGACTATTTTCTGGTTAGCTGAGTTTATCAAATTTATAATGAGTGCCCACTAAATGGCAGGCACTGGACCTGAACTGAATTTACAGATGTGAAAAAAGACAGTATTCATTCTCAAGAATACTTAAGTATTCACTCTTGGGGTTCAATAGGTTAGAAAGTCACAGGCACATGCATGCACACTCACTCACTCACTCACACACACACACACACAGAAAATGTTGATGCTGCTGCTACTGCTAAGTCATTTCAGTCATGTCATAGACACAACTATTCACAGACAGCAGCCCACCAGGCTCCTCTGTCCCTGGGATTATCCAGGCAATACTGGAGTGGGTTGCCATTTCTTTCTCCAATGCATGCATGCATGCTAAGTCGCTTCAGTCGTGTCCCACCCTGTGTGAGCCTATGGACAGCAGCCCACCAGGCTCATCTGTCCACAGGATTCTCTAGGCAAGAATAGTGGAGTGGGTTGCCATTTCCTTCCCCAGAAAATGTCGATATATCCCAACGATTGCTATGTGAAAGGTTCATGTATTAGAGTCCAGGGTAGATACCCAATCCATTCTGGAGTGTGTGGGAGGCTTGGGCTGGTAAGAGGAGACAAGAAAAGGCATTGTGGTAGAGAGAATGTTCCAAAGGCATTCATGGGCAGAGGGGAGAAAAAACAAAGGAAGAGCAGAGTAGGGAAGGTTACTACAGGGCACAATACTGGAATGTAAGTTGCACAGCAGAAAAGTATCAGACAAAATGCTTTGACTGAGATTTGATTTATGGTTAAAAGGTATTGCATACACAGAAAAAAAAAATAAGAGTTACTAACAGATATTATGATATAATTTAAATCATTCTATTAAAACATTTTTTTTTTTTTTAATCTGCCACTAAGCAAGTTCTGGGTACATCAAGTTTGTGGAGGTGTTCTCACCACAGTTTTCATCCATATGATCCTTAATAGGTTCAGAAAAATCAAATGAGATTGGAGGTTCACAGCTTTTTAGTTAAAATATACATGTATTTTATATTTTGTGGAGGAGTGAACTCAAATACTATTGTGTATTTTTCATTTTTAGTAGATAACCCATCTCAAACAATGCATTTTTTCCTCCAAGTTTGTATTTAAGATCTCCAACTAATTGCCAACATTTTTTCTTTCTTTTTTTGGTGTTTTGGTGGTAATCTAAGTGCCATCATGGCCTTATGTCTGAATGATAGGCAATACTCACATCATTACACCTCAAATTTTGATGTTCTCAGTAATTAACTTGGTAAGATACAAAATACCAGGCTCCATTCTCAAAGATTCTGATCCCATTGGCCTGGAATAGTGTCAGATAACATAACCAACGAGTTCCCAAATGATGCCAACGCTATGGCCCATGGTTCACTTGACGTAACACTGCTTCACGCCAAAATCTCAACAGAAAGCTGACATGCTTGTAAAAGCACGTTAGTAGTAACTGTTGTATATGGCTGTTTCAAGTCCCTAAAAGCTTGTACCAGAGGCTCTCCTGGTTACATGTGGCTAGTTTAGTGTGTGGAAATAACTTGGTGTAGCATACTGAATTATAGGTAAAAAAAAAATCTAAGACCCACCCCTTCAGCATTCCACCTTGAGCCCAACTCTTCCTCTCTCTCTCTCTCGTGTGGTGTGTGTGTGTGTGTGTGTGTGTGTACACGCTAAGTCACTTCAGTCATGTCTAACCCTTTGCAATCCCATGGACAAAAGCCCACCAATCTCCTCTGTCTCTGGGATTATCCAGGCAAGAATATTGGAGTGGGTTCCATGCCCTCCTCCAGGGGATCTTCCTGATTCAAGGACAAAATCTGTGTCTCTTATGTCTCCTGCATTGGGAGGTAGTTCTTTACCACTGGCACCACCTGGGAAACCCTTGAGGTGAGGTCAACACCAAATATAGTATAACTTTCAAAGAAATACTCTTGGTTTCCAAAACCAAGAGCAGTGAGGTCAATTTAAAATTTTACTGGGACCTTTCCAAAAAGAAGAGGTGAAAGTTTATTTATAAAAAGATTGTTTACAGCTCAGTTTTTCTTCATCTCTTTTAAAAATAAATATAAACACAACTGCATCAATAACCAACTTTTTTCTCCCACTTTTAGTTGCTACTGCTAAGTTGCTTCAGTCGTGTCCAACTCTGTGTGACCCCATAGATGGCAGCCCATCAGGCTCCCCCATCCCTGGGATTCTCTAGGCAACAATACTGGAGTGGGTTGCCATTTCCTTCTCCACTGCTTCTAGCTAATATCCCCCAATTCCCCAAACAAATCTGACCTCATGAGCCCTTAACTTTTCAACCCATGCTGTTTTTATTGACCTTAACTTATGATCTGTTCCTGTTTCTATCCTGTTTTTCCTTCCCTATTGTGTTTAATGAATCACACACTCTAGATTTAGACTGACTGAGTTTGAAGCCTGACTCAGGAACTCAGGACATGTGTGAATGTGAGAAAGCTTCTAAAATCCCTGTGCCTCAGGTGCCTCATCTGTAAGTTGAGGATTCTGATAAAACCTACTCACATGGTTATGTAGAATTAAATCAGTTAATTCTTGTAAAAGTCTTAGAATAGAGCCTTGAACTCTGGAGGGGCTTTGTAATTATTCATGATTATCACAAGGTCTGTCTACCACATTCTGTGCATATGTGTTATGCATATTTGTGATTTTCTAAAAAGTAAGTCATTTTCCTACTGACTTACTAGAAACTAAGAGGTGATTTCAGAGATAACAGAATTACCAACTTATCTAAATATAATGAGAATGAATGATTTAAAATAAAGTATTATAAACACAAAACTATCTTTTTCTCAATTATTAAGATAGCTTGCAAGGACCAGGACTCCTATCCTCACTGTTCATTCATTAACAGTTGAAGAATGTCAGATGATGCACATAATGCTTTCTTCTTCACCAAGAATCTCTCCTCTTTAAATAATCACCAATATGAAGATTCAACTATGATATCACAATGTAATAACATCCAGTCCTAACCTACACACAATTAAATCCTTGTACTCACTTTTCCTAACAACATTTCTTCTCAGAAAGAGAAGAAATGTGGCCTGCTGCCTGGCTGCAGAGTTAGTAAAGCTCACATTCCTTTATTCATAAACAGATTTCTTTACCTCAGAAGGGGACCTTCAACACTGGCAACAGTTAAAAATTATAACCAATATGTCCATAACTTAGTCGATATCTTTTTGAATAAGAAAATTTTAAAAATTGCCTAAAGATAATTATAAAGAGTTTCATGAAAAGATTTAGTTTGCAGATAAGGTAATCATAGCTGATATGTGATCAAGAAAATCTTAGTTAAGGCTAGTCCTGCTAAATGAAAAGGGACAGGCAGTGTCCTTTAACAAGAAAATAATGCAGTAATTTCAATTACACAGATCTATAGGTCCTTTTCAAAGAAAGAAAGTGAAAGTGAAAGTCAAGTCCTTCAGTCCTGTTTGACTCTTAGAAATTCTCCAGGCCAGAATATTGGAGTGGGTAGCCTTTTTGTTCTCCAGGGGAACTTCCCAACCCACAGATCAAACCTAGGTCTCCTGCATTACAGGTGGATTCTTTACCAGCTGAGCCACAAGGGAAGCCCAAGAATACTGGAATGGGTAGCCTATCCCTTTTATAGCCGATCTTCCCAACCCAGGAATTCAACTGGGGTTCAGTTCAGTTCAGTTGCTCAGTCGTGTCCGACTCTTTGTGACCCCATGAATCGCAGCAAGCCAGGCCTCCCTGTCCATCACCAACTCCCAGAGTTCACTCAGACTCATGTCCATCGAGTCAGTGATGCCATCCAGCCATCTCATCCTCTGTTGTCCCCTTCTCCTCCTGCCCCCAAATCCTCTCAGCATCAGAGTCTTTTCCAATTCATCAACTCTTCGCATGAGGTGGCCAAAGTACTGGAGTTTCAGCTTTAGCATCATTCTTTCCAAAGAAATTCCAGGGCTGATCTCCTTCAGAATGGACTGGTTGGATCTCCTTGCAGTCCAAGGGACTCTCAAGAGTCTTCTTCAACACCACAGTTCAAAAATATCAATTCTTTGGCACTCAGCCTTCTTCACAGTCCAACTCTCACATCCATACATGACCACTGGAAAAACCATAGCCTTGACTAGATGGACCTTAGTCAGCAAAGTAACGTCTCTGCTTTTGAATATGCTATCTAGGTTGGTCATAACTTTTCTTCTAAGGAGTAAGCATCTTTTAATTTCATGGCTGCAATCACCATCTGCAGTGATTTTGGAGGCCAAAAAAATAAAGTCCGACACTGTTTCCACTGTTTCTCCATCTATTTCCCATGAAGTGATGGGACCAGATGCCATGATCTTCATTTTCTGAATGTTGAGCTTTAAGCCTACTTTTTCACTCTCCTCTTTCACTTTCATCAAGAGGCTTTTTAGTTCCTCTTCACTTTCTGCCATAAGGGTGGTGTCATCTGCATGTCTGAGGTTATTGATATTTCTCCCAGCAATCTGGATTTGCAGCTTGTGTTTCTTCCAGCAAAGCATTTCTCATGATGTACTCTGCATATAAGTTAAATAAGGAGGGTGACAATATATAGCTTTGACGTACTCCTTTTCCTATTTGGAACCAGTCTGTTGTTCCATGTCCAGTTCTAACTGTTGCTTCCTGACCTGCATACAGATTTCTCAGGAGGCAGGTCAGGTGGTCTGGTATTCCCATCTCTTTCAGAATTTTCCAGAGTTTATTGTGATCCACACAGTCAAAGGCTTTGGCATAGTCAATAAAGCAGAAATAGATGTTTTTCTGGAACTCTACACCCTAAAACAAAGAAACAAAAAAAACTCAACAAGTCCAGAATGTGTTTTGAAGAGCGAGGCTCTGTAACTCAACCTTCTAATCAATATTGTAGATAGAGGGAAATAAGAATTCTCTCTATGGCTACAGTATTTGTAACTCCATTACAACAGTAAATTTTAAAGTATTTTATTAATATAAAATGTGGATACTAATTAATACAAAAGTTAATATGTGACAGTAGTATTTTAATACTAAAAAGATAAGATGTAATGTAAAAAACAAAAGTGTGGAAATGATACTACATTTATTTTTAATACTATATTCATTTGAAAATATTTCATGGCATTATAGTACTATTTTAAAAATATTCAACAACATGGGAAATTTTTTTTGTACAAAGACTAAGAAAATACATCTGGTGCACTGGATGATGCAGAGGGATAGTATGGAGAGGGAAGCGGGAGGAGGGGTTCAGGATTGGGAACATGTGTACACCCGTGGTGGATTCATGTTGTTGTATGGCAAAACCAATACAATATTGTAAAGTAATTAGCCTCCAGTTAAATAAATAAATTTAAATTTAAAAAAGAAAAAGAAAATACATCATAAGACAAAACTGCATGTTGGGTATGTTATAGTTTGTGAATAGGTAGGGTCACAGCAGAAATTTTAAACAAAATCTTGAAAGCAATAAACATCCATAGTGTTCAATTTTTGGCAATGTGCTTTTTTGGTGATGTGCTCTTTTTTTTTTTCCTGTGTAATTTCCATATGACTCAGTCATTTATATTTGACATAGCTAATTGCCTATTCAGTTAAAAATAAATTGTGCTTCAGAATACAAAATTATTTTTACTAAGAAATTATTCTTATGGAATATTTCCTATAAATACTTTTATTACTGGGCCTTTTACTACTGACAAGCTATAGACCTTGAACTAACTAGAAGGGAAACAAAATGAAGTGAAACTAAGGAAAAGAAATAGTATTCAAAATGAAAACTGATTATGTCTTCTGAAAATATTATATTGAAATTATTCTTAAGATAAATCAGATTGTTTTTCCCTTCCATGTGAAAACACTTGTGAAAAAAAGAAAATGATAAAACCTGGTTACTATTAACGATTCTGTGCTTCAAAAAGATGACATAGAAGACTGTGCTTTTGCTTTTTTTTAAAGCATGTTAACAGATCACATTAATATGCAGATGTTGGGATTTGCAAATGTTGGGGAAATAAACAATTAAAGGGCTCTGAAGGGTCAAATGAGAGCAAAAAGAATTGAAGAAGGCATGCAGAAGGAAATGGTATCACTTGTACTGAATGAAGAAATAAATAGAATGAATAAATAGATACGTACTTTGAAGCGTCTTAAAGCCACAAGAGGGACTAGTGGTGAGGTACATCTTAAACTGGGACTGGTGTATGAGAACATGGAAAGATTCTGGTTTCTCTACAGCTAAACTGCCAGAACTCTTATCTCTTCATTTCTTGTTATGGAATCTTATGCCCTTCCTTTCATTTAAGCCAACAGAGCTGACACTATAAATTGTTCTCAAGTCAAAGGCATTCTGTGTGTGTGTGTGTGCTAAGTTGCTTCAGTCGTGTCCATCTCTTTGAGGCCCTATGGACTGTAGCCTGTCAGGCTTCTCTGTCCATTAGATTCTCCAGGCAAGAAAACTGGAGTGGATGGTCATTTCCTCTCCAACCCAGGGATCAAACCCACATCTCTTATGTCTCCTGCATTGGCAGGCAGGTTTTTTACCAGTAGTGCCACCTGGGAAGCCCTGTTCTCAAGACAAAATAATTCTAACTGATATATTATCTTTAAGTAACCTCAGATGACAATTGGGTTTTGCCGGAACATAGGGATATCTTCCCTGGTGGCTCAGATGGTAAAGAAGCTGCTTGCCCATGCAGGAGACATAGATTCGATCCCTGGGTTGGGAAGATCCCTTGGAGAAGGGGATGGTTACCCAGTCTAGTATTCTTGCCTGGAGAATTTCATGGACAGATGAGCCTGGTGGACTACAGTCCATGGTGTCGCAAAGTTGAACATGACTGAGCAACAAAAACTGTCAATTTTTCAGTGGCATCAAGATATGCAGTTGAACCAGAAATAGAAAATCAATTAAGAAAAAAAAATGCCATCATAGTCTGCATATTTCTTTATCTCTTCTCCTGTCTCTTTCTTCATATGTTTAATATATAATGTATTACATCTGATTTGCAACACAAAACAAAGTCTGGGAGAGATTCAGGTTTTCAATTTCCAATCCCCAAGAGATAAATTACTGACATTTTCTGAATCAATATTTACATCTTGCAAAGGGAAATCTTTCTTAATATTTTATATGGAGGAAACAAAATAACTATTGGCAATGTTAATATCAGGTTCTCAAATCTATATCTCCAAGTGATAAATTCAATTCAACCCTTGACAGGGGCAAATCTTACTTATGCTTTTAGTGAAAACTTCTGTGCTGCTTAGATGCTTCTTTGGTGGCAATTTAACTAATAAAACTTTCAAAATGAAAATGATCTTCCCTTGAATAAAGCTGGGCTTAATATAAAACATTTTTTAAAAACAAATCTAAGAAACCTAATTAGGAATTTTCTATCTGAAGAATAGTACAAATAAGGAGATGAGTAGTTAGTGTCTTATCTAGTTATCCAATCAGTTTAGTTCAGTTCAGTCGCTCAGTCGTGTCCGACTCTTTGCGACCCCATGAATCGCAGCACGCCAGGCCTCCCTGTCCATCACCAACTCCCGGAATTCACTCAAACTCATGTCCATCGAGTCAGTGATGCCATCCAGCCATCTCATCCTCTCTCATCCCCTTCTCCTCCTGCCCCCAATCCCTCCCAGCATCAGAGTCTTTTCCAACACCTCAACACTTCGCATGAGGTGGCCAAAGTATTGGAGTTTCAACTTTAGCATCCTACTTCCAAAGAACATCCAGGGCTGATTGCCTTCAGAATGGACTGGTTGTATCTCCTTGCAGTCCAAGGGACTCTCAAGAGTCTTCTCCAACACCACAGTTCAAAAGCATTCATGTTTGGGAACACATGTAAGAATTAAAGATTTTAAAATTAAAAAAATAAAAAACTATAAAAAACAAACAAACAAAAGCATGAATTCTTCAGTGCTTAGCTTTCTTCACAGTCCAACTCTCACATCCATACATGACTACTGGAAAAGCCATAGCCTTGACTAGATGGAGCTTTATTGGCAAAGTAATGTCTCTGCTTTTCAATATGCTATCTAGGTTGATCATAACTTTTCTCCCAAGGAGTGAGCATCTTTTAATTTCATGGCTGCAGTCAGCATCTGCAGTGATTTTGGAGCCCCCAAAAATAAAGTCTGACACAGTTTCCACTGTTTCCCCATCTATTTCCCAAGAAGTGATGGGACCAGATGTCATGATCTTAGTTTTCTGAATGTTGAGCTTTAAGTCATAACAATCATTTCATTGTGCTCTGGTATTACAAAGCTTAAAATTCAAAAATAGAGCAGTGGTGACTTGCTCTATTCATTGATGTCTTGGCCTCAGCAGGAAAACACTAAGTCTGATAGGACTTAACAGATATGGAGTGGTAACATCTGGATACATCTTAACTTGCATGTCTGGCAATTGATGACAGCAGGCAGTGGAAACACTATCAGCTGTCAGCTGAGATATGCCTTCTCCATTTGGTTTTTTGTTGTGTGTCGGTTTGGGCTTCTTTGGAAGATGGCCACACCTGAGTTCCAAAAGGAAGTGTGCCTAAAAGGCAAAGAGTCTATGCTATGTTGACTGAGCCTCGGGAATTATAGCGTTACTTCTACAATACTGTTACCTGAGACATATAGTCCAGAAGATCCAAAGGACAGAGCACTTGGGAGGAATGTCAAGGTTAGACCGTTAGAAAAGTATGTGGTATAGAAAATATTATTGTGGTCATCTATGGAAACAATGAAGATATGAGGAGACGAGGGTAACAGAGGATTAGATGGTTGGAAGACATCACCAACTCAATGGACATGAGTTTGAGCAAACTCTGGGAGATAGTGAAGGACAGGGAAGCCTGGGGTGCTGTAGTCCATGGGGTCACAAAGAGTTGGACAGGACTTAGGGACTGAATGACAACAACAATGGGAAATACAATATGCCACAGGGCTTATATTCATTTTAACAATATTTAATGGTATACATTTGAGTATTCTAAAAATCAAAGGGCACTATCAGAATATGCAAGCTGGGCACAGCACTCTGCCTATCTAACAAATCAGCAATATGAGATTTGATGCCACACACATGGAATTTTGTTTTAACACAAGGTAATCTGTATATTCAAGCACTGCCTGAAGAGCTGTTACTGTTTCAAGTGAAAAGTATATAATTTTAAAAGGTTTGGACTTGATATACTTTTACCCTCAATTAAGATGACATTACATAAAGTCATATATCATAAATAACTAAAAGGGCAATGAAGTTTTGAGAGCATACTGGTCTTGAATTATCCCTTTTCTCCACCCATTCTTCAATATTTCCTAGAGCAGCTAAGCTTGTAACTGCGTTAATGATCTGTTTATGTGAAAGCTTCACATAATTTCTATGAAATTTGCCATTTGTTCTACCACCTTAGGAGTAAAAATGTTTTCTTAATACTGGCACTGCAACTTCTATTTACTTTCATAATAAACTAGATTGTTCTTGACATTTTACCTCTTTTCCTTGGATCTAGATGAAAAGTTTCTATTGTTTTGAATTCCTGTGTCTCTGTAGAAATACACTGTGGACTTAAAGGAGACTTAGAGGTTTTTAACAGTTGGAAGGCCAGCACTCAATATTTATCCTGAAGTTGCCATGGCTACTAATGCAGAGAAAATTTGCTGAACAAGTTCAAGTTAGAGGTAGCCGGAAAAGCACAAGGGGTCTCATTAACGGTTTCTGCGATTAACCGCAGGGAAAATTAGCAGTGAATGCGTTGTCTTGATTTCCTATTCTGTTGATCTCAGTAACAATAAAGTGAGACTATTTAGGGGGAAAAATACGTATAGTTTGATAGTGTGACTTGTATTATTGATGAGATGACAAAAGAGAAAATTACTCTAATCTTACTCCATCATCACCTAAAATCATTAATGTAAACAACTTCTGGTAATGTTCTTTATCTAAAATCAGAGGCCAGTAGGCCTCTGCTATTTGTTAAATATTTGTTTTATACTTTAAACTACATTAAAATATTAGCAGAAAAACACATAAGAATATTGAGTGTGTGTGTGTATGAACCAAATATAGACTTATTTATTAATAGGATAAAGAGATTTCTTGGGATTAACTTATCTTGGCTTAGTTTTTGCCATTAAAATTATATTTATTTATATTATAAATTTTATATTACTAGCAAGGTTGAAGTTTTGTTTTAAAGTTGATTGAGCTTCAAAAATATGGTTATATAAGTAAATTCTTTTTCAGTTTTTTCCAAAGATTTTGCTTTGTATGTACTAATGATTTTACTATAGAATTAGTTTATTCAGTTAGTACATACTCAGTTGTTAGGACAGAATATACAAATATTTAGCACTTGAAAACATAAAGAGAACACTTATGAAGAGGTTAGAGATATTTGGATCTAGAGTGTAGGCATTATTTTGTTTGATTTATTGAGGAATTCATGGGTATATGTCTTCCTATTTTTCCACTCTTTCCTAAACTTTGTATATTACTGATGTTCCTGTTCATGATTTAAAAGACTAGTGACAGCTTTAAATATCACATCATTACTCTTTAGCAATATCATAAAATTGCTTTCCAATCAGCAAGTTTATTAATTGGGGAACAAATCTTAGAAGTATTATTGTTACATTATAAGTTCCATGAGCAGTCTGATGCAGCATCTGGCAAAAGGAAATATGAATAACATATTACTTTATGTTAATCATGGTTTATTTATTGGCATTCACATAACAACAACAACAAAAAAACGAGCAATATAGCCATGAGATGCATGCAAGCATGCTCGGTTTCTAAGTCATGTCCAACTCTTTATGACCTCATGGGTTGTAGCCTGAATATAGCCCACCAGGCTTCTTTGTTCATGGGATTTCTCAGGCAAGAATACTGGAGTTGGCTGTCATTTCCTTCTCCAAGGGGATCTTCCTAACCCAGGGTTCGAACCCAAGTCTCCTGTGTCTCCTGCATTGGCAGGTGGGTTCTTTAACCACTGTTCCACCAGATGTCAGCCTCTAAGTCACCTCAGGATTCGTAGCCCTTCTTAATTTACTCCTGAATTATTATTTTCAACTGGGGGAAGAAGTAAAGGTGAGTATTCCATTTCTCTACTTCCAAAGCCTGTTTACTCTGGGAAACCGTCTTCTCTCTTCGAACATAACGCTGAATCATTTTTATCCATCCATAAACACTAAAGAATCACTGATCATATTCCAACTATATTCCTTATTCCAGGCTCAGTATTAAGTAGGTAAACAGTTGCTCGAAAATCCAAATAATGTGTGATAACCTGGGTGAAAAGTGAAACTTCAGGAAGCTCCTGCTTGTTGGTTTAGATAAAGTAATTTTGTAAACTATTTTACCTAATCCTATAGCATCTATAGTTTTAATACACCAGTGTTTATGCAGAAAGCTCAGGATGGTCTATTAGCATCATCCTAATAGTGTGAGTTCTCCAGAATGTGATAGCAGTATTTATTATAAGATGTCTACACTTTCTTAAAAAATAAATTCTTATAATTATTTTTCAGTTATTATGTTTCTTGGTGCCCAAAAATATACAGACATTTCTATGGTTACTATACAATTTGGATAGGTCAGTGCTTACAATGGAAGAATTTTAAATATAAACTTGTCATCTAACTCATTATCAATGCCTAGGGTAGACACCAGTGCACCTGCAGGTTTTCTTTCCTTATTGATGAGCTAAATGATTTTGAATATTTACTTTCACCTTTCTGATGTCATATTTTCTCTTCCATTAAATGCAGATTCTGCCTGCAAAGTCACTAACCATTAAGATAGGTATCTTCAATCACCTTTCTGAGATTCTAGTCTTGGTGGAGGGAGAGGAAAGGGCAAGTGGGTCTTGATAGAAGCAGAGTGAAGAAGTATTTAAATAGTGTTACAAAAACCATTTTCTGGAGTGGGAAAAGAACCATTAACCTTGACTTGGAGATAGGAAGAATTCTCTGAGGAGAAAATATTTAAGCAGAGGCATGAAGTTGGAATAGCTTCATGCTAGTAGAAAAAAAGGCTATTGAAACAATATAAGAAGAGTTCACTCTATAAAATACTATATTTTGGAAGTATATGTATTATGTAGGCTAACCAATGAGGAATTTCCCAGGATGGGGGATTTTAATGCTAAAACTGAGACAGTCACAGTCAAACTGAGAAAACTGTTCACCATAATAATGAGTTGTACGTTTTAAGAAAAAGATATATCATGGTGTCATAGGACAGTCTCTAAATATGGCATCCAATTATTACCAACGCTTTATTCATACCCTAGTGTAATCCTGGTTCTTGAGTATGGGCTAAACCTAGTAATTTTCATCTTACAAATCAGTTAAGTTCAGTTCAGTCGCTCAGCCCTGTTAGACTCTTTGAGACCCCATGGGCTGCATCATGCCAGGCTTCCCTGTCCATCACTGACTCCCGGAGCACACACAGACTCATGTCCATTGAGTTGGAGATGCCATCCAACCATTTCATCATCTGTCATCCCCTTCTCCTCCTGCCTTAAATCTTGCCCAACATCAGGAACTTTACCAATGAATCAGTTCTTCTCATGAGGTGGCCATACTATTGGAGTTTCAGCTTTAGCATCAGTCCTTCCAATGAATATTAAGGGCTGATTTTCTTGAGGATTGACAGGTTGGATCTCCTTGAAGTCCAAGGGACTCTCAGGAGTCTTCTCCAACACCACAGTTAAAAGGCATCAGTTCTTTGGCATTGGCTTTCTTAAGAGTCCAACTCTCACATCCATACTTGACTACTGGAAAAACCATAGCTTTGACTAGATGGACCTTTGTGGGCAAAGTAACGTCTCTTCCTTTTAATATGTTGTCTATGTGGTCATAACTTTTCTTCCCAGGAGTTAGCATCTCTTTATTTCATGGCTGCTGTCACCATTTGTAGTAATTTTGAAGCCCAAGAAAATAAAGTCTCTCACTATTTCCATTCTTTCCCCGTCTATTTGCCATTCAGGGATGGGACTGGATGCCATGATCTTATTTTTTTGAATGCTCAGTTTTAAGCCAGCTCTTTCACTCTCCTCTTTCACCTTCACCAAGAGTTTCTTTGGTTCCTCTTCACTTTCTGCCATAAGGGTGATGTCATCTGATGTCATTGATATTTCTCCTGGCAATCTTGATTCCAGCTTGTGCTTCATCCAGTCCAGCATTTTGCCTGATGTACTCTGAACATAAGTTAAATAAGCAGGGTGACAATATAGAGCCTTGACGTACTCCTTTCCCAATTTGAAACCAATCTGTTGTTCCATGTCCATTTCTAACTGTTGCTTCTTGACATGTATACACATTTCTCAGGAGGCAGGTAATATGGTCTGGCCTGCCTTTCAAACTATATTTCACAGTTTGTTGCGATCTACACAGTCAAATGCTTTGACATAATCAATAAAGCAGCAGTAGATGTTTTTCTGGAATTCTCTTGCTTTTTTGATGATCCCACAGATGTTGGCAATTTGATCTCTGGTTCCTCTGCCTTTTCTAAATCCATCTTGAACATCTCCTCTGGAAGTTCATAGTTCAACGTACTGTTGAAGCCTGGCTTGGAGAATTTTGAGCATTTCTTTGCTAGCATGTGAGATGATTGCTGTTATGCAGTAGTTTGAACATTCTTTGGCATTGCCCTTCTTTGTGATTGGAACGAAAACTGACCTTTTCCAGTCCTGTGGCCACTTCTGAATTTTCCAAATTTGCTGGCATATTGAGTACAGCACTTTCACATCATCATTTTTTTTAGGATTTGAAATAGCTCAACTGGAATCCCATCACCTCTACTAGCTTTGTTCTTAGAAATCTTACAAATAAAAAAATCTTAAAAATGATAAGATGTTACTTCTGAGATTAGACGACAAAAAAAAAAAAAAAAAATCGCTGTTCTTTTTTCTTACTTTCTTTCTTTTACTCTGTGAGGGAAGCCAGACACCATATATGAGCTTACCTATTGAATGGCCAACAAAGAAAGTCCTCCAGTCAAAAGTCATCAAGGAATTAAATTCTTACAACCTCCATGAGTAAGATTGGAGTAGAACCTCCTCAATTGAGACCACAGCCTTTGACAACACCTTGCTTACAAACTGGTGGGAGAAGCTAAGCTACAGTTGCCCAGCAAAGTCATGTACAGATTTCTGACTCACAGGATGTGTGAGATAATAGATATGTTTAAAGTTTATAATTGTTGTTGGGGTCTTTTGTTACAGAATAAAAGATAACTAATGCATATACTACGGTCAAAGTAGTGGGATCAACTGGAGCACAGGGATGATGAAATTATGAGTGGTGGAAGTGGAGTTTTAGGCAAGACTAAATCGATTTAACATCCATATTTAAGGAGACTTGCATCTCTACCATTTTTTTCAATGATGAATGCTTCTGGGGTTACTATTCTCTTCTTTTTCTCTTGATTTTCTACTTTTACTTTTCTTATACTGTGTAATAAGTTCTCTGAAAATAAAAATTTTATCTAAAAAATATTGTGTGACTCTCCTATTCATGCATTCTAAAATAAGTCACCATTATTAATCTTCTTACATTACCCTGCCTCTACTTTGTAGGTCTGTCAAACATATGGATCAATTCGGTTGTATATTGTCTTTTAAACTGCTTATCTCTACATGACCGCTTCTGTTTGGTGTCACAGTGTATGGCAGCTCGACCTTGGCTGTCAGAGCATGCATGCATGCATGCATGCATATTATGTCCCTTCAGTCATTTCCAGTTCTGTGCAACCCTATGGACCATAGCTCCTCGCTCCATGGGAATCTCAAAGCACCAATACCGGAAGGGTTGCCATGCCCTCCTGCAGGGCATCTTCCTGACCCAGAAATTGAACCCACATCTCTTACATTTCCTGAATTGGCAGGAACATTCTTTACCACTAGCACAACCTGAGAAAACCTGACCATCATGGAGTGGGCAATTAGTAGTTTTGTTAACATGAATGAATTGATTAATTAATCCTGAGCTCCTCTAGAAAACCTATGTGAAAGAGTTCAAGCACTACCAAGACCGTGTATCTTCTCATTCCCTAGGAAACACCAAAAAGATCAAATAATGTATAGAAGATAGAAAGTATTGATTAAAACAAGGAACTATGTTTAGAAAAAGAAAGAATATACTCCTCCAGCTTATTTTCTGCAATGGAAAACACTTTGTCATAATCACAGTGCAACTGTCTTATTAAAAAGTAAAAAACATAGGTACACAGCAAGAATAGATTTTAATCTAAAGAAAAAAGTACAAACTGATATTTAACTATGGTAGAATGAAATATATGCAATATATCTGAAAACAATAGAATATTTATATCATATCAGTATAAAGAACTTCTAGTATGGTTTCTATAAAATTTATTTTCAAAACAAATCCTGAACAGGTACAAATTTGAAAACTTTCCTGTCCATCTTTATCTTTTCATTCTTTACCTATTCATCAAGACACAAGCATTTATTTCTTACTTTTTTGTACTATGTTCTAAACTGATTTTCTGCAGATCCAAAAATGAGTAGCCACAGACCATGTCCTCTCAGATACGATACACTAAAAAAGCAATTGTAAATGTAATGGATCTATCCAAAGATGGGCACACACAGCTATTTTCCCCATCAGTGCTCTTTCTGAATGTCCTCCAAAAAAGTTCACTATAACTTTTCATGCTTCAGCTCCTATAACATGTTGATATGGTCAATGGGATCTGGAAAATAGCATCACCAAGTAGTTGAGGTTGTCAGGCATTCTAATCTTTAGGTTAAACTAGAAAGAGAAGGTAGAAGATAGAAAGGGAGAATTCATAAATTGGTTTACTATAGGAGAAGTCAAATTGATGCCATGCATACCTAAGTGGTATATCCAGCCTGAAATTCTAGTGGATGATTGATATCCCTTTTACATATAAGTGGGGTTTTTTTTTAGTTAATTGAGGGAGAAAGAAACATTTGGATTAAGGTTACTTCAAACTGCATTCATCTAATTTGAGCACACTGAAGGCCAGACCCATGTTTTGTGGGACTCAAAAGCTAAATGAACTCGACATGAGCTTAAGAAAAGAATATATCAAAATAACAAAGATAAAACTTCACTTTTCCTTCTAATATTTACTTAGATTACTATAAGGGAAAAACTTCTAATGAACTGTACATTTTAAAGATGGAAAATAGCACAAAACCTATGAAATGTAGGCAAAGACATGCTTATGAATTAACTGCCCCTCACGCTACCATTATCTTTGTTAAATCTTTGGAACTCATTCTCTTTGTATTTTCTACAGAAGTAATTGAATGATAATTTAGTTTCCTCACCAGAAAGTTTGATCAATTGTTTCTTATTTTTGATGGTTAAATATATATATTTAACTTTTCAACTAATTTTGCAAATGTTCTGTGTAAGGCTAGAGGTTTCTTTTCAAGTTAGGATAAACAATTTTCAAGCTTTGTGGCTTTTTATTTTCATAGATGAGCATTAACATTTGAGGACACTTCAAGTATTCTGCTGCAGTACAAATGTTGGATAATCTTTGCATTGACAACATCCACTAACTATAGCTTTTGGGCCCTTCCAAGGATCTTGGAAGGAAACTGTGTGTGAGCAAATTTAATTATTAAACTTCACTAGCTGCACAATAATATGTCTCTTGATATTTTTTGATAAATATTATTAGCCTCTGTGGTAATTCTTCAATCCAAACTTGCAAAGGTAATCTTATTTTCTGTTAACATAAATATTTGATCATCTTGACTCCACATGTTAAAAAAAATACCTTTATGTCTTGAAATAATGTACATTAACAAAACTAAATATATAGAATTTGACTTATAGAAAGTCCCTCAGCAGCTGAGGGAATAATGTCTATTATTTTTCCATAAAGTACATATTTCAGTTCAGTTCAGTCTCTCAGTTGAGTCCAACATTTTGCAACCCCATGGACTGCAGCACCCCAGGCTTCCCTGTCCATCACAAACTCCTGGAGCCTACTCAAACTCTGTCCATCAAGTAGGTGATGCCATTCAACCATCTCATCCTCTGTTGTCCCCTTCTCATCCCGGCTTCAATCTTTCCCAGCATCAGGGCTTTTTCCAATGAGTTGGTTCTGCAAGTCAGGTGGGCAAAGTACTGGAGCTTCAACTTCAGCATCAATCCTTCCGATGAATATTCAGAACTGATTTCCTTTAGGACTGACAGATTGTATCTCCTTGAAGTCCAAGGGACTCTCAAGAGTCTTCTCCAGCACCATAGTTCAAAAGCATCAATTCTTCGGTGCTCAGCTTTCTTTATAGTCCAGCTCTCACATCCATACTTGACTACTGGAAAAACCACAGCTTTGACTAGACAGACTTTTGCTCATAAAGTATTATCTCTGCTTTATAATATGCTGTCTAAGTTGGTCATAGCTTTTCTTTCAAGGAGCATGCATGTTTGAATTTCATGGTGGCAGTCACCATCTGCAGTGATTTTGGACCCCAAGAAAATAAAGTGTGCCACTGTTTCCATTGTTTCCCCATCTATTTGTCATGAAGTGATGGAACCAGATGCCACGGTCTTAGTTTTCTGAATGTTGAGCTTTAAGCCAACTTTTTCATTCTCCTCTTTCACTTTCATCAAGAGGCTCTTTAAGTTGTTCTTCACTTTCGGCCATAAGGGTGGTGTCATCTGCATATCTGAGGTTACTGATATTTCTTCGGGCAATCTTGATTCCAGCCTGTGCTTCAACCAGCCCACCACTTTGTATGATGTAATCTGCATATAAGTCAAATTAGCAAGGTGACAATATACAGCCTTGACGTATTCCTTTTCCTATTTGGAACCAGTCTGTTGTTCCATGTCTGCTTCTAACTGTTGTTCTTAACCCGTATGCAGATTTCTCAGGAGGCAGGTCAGGTGATTTGGTATTCTCATCTCTTAAAGAATTTCCCAGAGTTTGTTGTGATCCACACACTCAAATGCTTTGTCATAGTCAATAAAGAAGACTTAGATGTTTCTCTGGAATTTTCTTCCTTTTTCAATGATCCAGCGGATGTTGGCAATTTGATCTCTGCCTTTTCTAAATCCAGCTTGAACATCTGGAAGTTCACAGTTCACATACTGTTGAAACCTAGCTTGTAGTATATACTGCTGCTACTGCTAAGTCACTTCAGTCGTGTCTGACTCTGTGTGACCCCATAGATGGCAGCCCACCAGGCTCCCCCATCCCTGGGACTCTCCAGGCAAGAACACTGGATGGGTTGCCATTTCCCTCTCCAATGCATGACGGTGAAAAGTGAAAGGGAAATTGCTCAGTCGTATCCAACTCTTCGCAACCCCATGGACTGCAGCCCACCAGGCTCTTCCATCCATGGGATTCTCCAGGCAAGCATACTGGAGTGGGGTACCATTGCCTTCTCCATAACACTAAATACAATATACAGTTACATATTTATAAATATTTAAAGAAATAATATACATGTATACAGGAAAATGCAGAAATGAATATAAAAATTTTAAAAATTATGATTCAAAATATAAAACCTTTAATATAAAATGTAGCCCTTTTAATATGGCAAACTATTTCTATAAAATAGACCATACTGTTCAAGTTGGTTTGTTATGAAACTGTTATATTTCACTGCTTTAAATATTATTTTTTATTTCTGACTACATTTCTATTCTCACCCAGCTACTTGTAAATCAGTCTTACCTAAAATACTGTTTACTGTTGATCAACTTGGATTTGAGCTTCATAGGTCTCTTTAAACATGGATTAATTTTCAGCATATATGTACCATAGTATTACATGATTTGTGACTGGTATAATTCATGGGTGCAGAAAAAAGGCAAGGAGGACTGATTGTAAAATTATCAGCAATTTTTCAACCATAAAGGGGTTTGATGCCCCAACCTCAATATTGTTCAAAGGTCAACTATATTGCCTAAAGCTACACTATGCTAAATTAAAATCATTAAATCAGTTTTCAAAAATGGGTCCTCAATAACTACCCATTTTCAATTGTAAAGTTTACTAAAAACTTTGTGACTGTGGCCATCTCACCAGATTCTCTGTAAATTCCAGATGATTCTATTTGTCCTCCCTCTTCTTTTGTAAATTTTATAGGTGTATTGTTTCATTCGATGTTCACATTAATTTTAGTTGATATTTACTTTTTCGGGCTCCAAAATCACTGCAGATGGTGACTACAGCCATGAAATTAAAAGATGCTTACTCCTTGGAAGAAAAGTTATGACCAATCTCTATAGCATATTCAAAAGCAGAGACATTACATTGCCGACTAAGGTCCATCTAGTCAAGGCTATGGTTTTTCCAGTGGTCATGTATGGATGTGAGAGTTGGACTGTGAATAAAGCTGAGTGCCGAAGAATTGCTGCTTTTGAACTGTGGTGTTAGAGAAGACTCTTGAGAGTCCCTTGGACTGCAAGGAGATCCAACCAGTCCATTCGAAAGGAGATTGGCCCTGGGTGTTCTTTGGAAAGAATGATGCAAAAGCTGAAACACTAGTACTTTGGCCACCTCATGCAAAAGAGTTGACTCATTGGAAAAGACTCTGATGCTGGGAGGGATTGGGGGCAGGAGGAAAAGGGGACGAGAGAGGATGAGATGGCTGGATGGCATCACTGACTCGATGGATGTGAGTTTGAGTGAACTCCGTGAGTTGGTGATGGACAGAGAGGCCTGGCATGCTGAGATTCATGAGGTCGCAAAGAGTCGGACACAACTGAGCGACTGAACTGACTGACTGACTGAGCAGAAAGAGAGTCAAATCATTAATGTATTTTTGTGCTGTTCTTTGGACTACTCATGTGTAAAATAGAAAGATACAAACACCACATACACCTCTAAGTGTGTCTTTGAACATTGAGGAATGATTTTCTTTTCCCTCCAAAGAGTATATTTAAGGCAAATTTCACCAAATAAGATGTACTTTGAATTGAATTCCAATACAGTATCTCTATAGGGGTCTAAGGTCTAAATGAAACATGACACAGGAGCCCAAGTCCCCCCCCCCCCCCCCCCCCCGCTTTTTTTTAGATTTAATATAAATTTATTTATTTTAATTGGAGGCTAATTACTTTACAATATTGTATTGGTTTTGCCATACATCAACATGAATCCAGCATGTTCCCCATGTTCCCCATCCTGAATCCCCCTCCCACCTCCCTCCCCACACAATCCCTCTGGGTCACCCCAGTTCACTAGCCCCAAGCATCCTGTATCATGCATTGAACCTAGACTGGTGATTCGTTTCACATATGATATTATACATGTTTCAAAGCCATTCTTCCAAATCATTCCACCCTCACCCTCTCCCACAGAGTCCATAAGACTGTTCTATACATCTGTGTCTCTTTTGCTGTCTCGCATACAGGGTGATCATTACCATCTTTCTAAATTCCATATATATATGATAGTATACTGTATTGGTGTTTTTCTTTCTGGCTTACTTCCCTCTATAATTGGCTCCAGTTTCATCCACCTCATTAGAACTGATTCAAATATATTCTTTTTTAATGGCTGAGTAATATTCTATTGTGTATATATACCACAGCTTTCTTATCCATTCGTCCGCTGATGGACATCTAGGTTGATTCCATGTCCTGGCTATTGTAAACAGTGCTGTGATGGACATTGGGGTACACGTGTCTCTTTCAATTCTGGTTTCCTCAGTGTGTATGCCCAGCAGTCGGATTGCTGGGTTGTATGGCAGTTCTATTTCCAGTGTTTTTTAAGGAATCTCCACACTGTTCTTCATAGTGGCTGAACTAGTTTTCATTCCCACCAACATTGTAAGACGGTTCCCTTTTCTCCACATCCTCTCCATCATTTATTGCTTGTAGACTTTTGGATCACAGCCATTCTGACTGGCATGGAATGGTACCTCATTGTGGTTTTGATTTGCATTTCTCTAATAATGAGTGATGTTGAGCATCTTTTCATGTGTTTGTTAGCCATATGTATGCCTTCTTTGGAGAAATGTCTGTTTAGTTCTTTGGTGCATTTTTTTGATTGGGTCATTTATTTTTCTGGAATTGAGCTGCAGAAGTTGCTTGTATGTTTTTGAGATTAGTTGTTTGTCAGTCGCTTCATTTGCTATTATTTTCTCCCATTCTGAAGGCTGTCATTTCACCTTGCTTATATTTTCCTTTGTTGCACAGAAGCTTTTAATTTTAATTAGGCCCCATTTGTTTATTTTTGCTTTTATTTCCAATATTCTGGGAGGGGAGTCATAGAGGATCCTGCTGTGATTTATGTTGGAGAGTGTTTTGCCTATGTTCTCCTCTAGGAGTTTTATAGTTTCTGGTCTTACATTTAGATCTTTGATCCATTTTGAGTTTATTTTTGTGTATGGTATTAGAAAATGTTCTAATTTCATTATTTTACAAGTAGTTGACCAGTTTTCCCAGCACTACTTGTTAAAGAGATTGTCTTTTCTCCATGGTATATTGTTTCCTCCTTTGTCAAAGATAAGGTGTCCATATGTGTGTGGATTTATCTCTGGGCTTTCTAATTTGTTCCATTGACCTATATGTCTGTCTTTGTGCCAGTACCATACTGTCTTGATGACTGTGGCTTTGTAGTAGAGCCTGAAGTCTGGCAGGTTGATTCCTCCAGTTCCATTCTTCTTTCTCAAGATTGCTTTGGCTATTTGAGGTTTTTTGTATTTCCATACAAATTGTGAAATTATTTGTTCTAGCTCTGTGAAAAATACCGTTGGTAGCTTGTTAAGGATTGCATTAAATCTATAGATTCCTTTGGGTAGTATACTCATTTTCACTATATTGATTCTTCCAATCCAAGAACACGGTATATTTCTCCATCTATTAGTGTCCTCTTTGATTTCTTTCACCAGTGTTTTATAGTTTTCTATATTTTGGTCTTTAGCTTCTCTAGTTAGATATATTCCTAAGTATTTTATTCTTTTCTTTGCAATGGTGAGTGGAATCTTTTCCTTAATTTCTCTATTTTCTCATTATTAGTGTATAGGAATGCAAGGGATTTCTATGTGTTGATTTTACATCCTGCAACTTTACTATATTCATTGATTAGTTCTATTAATTTTCTGGTGGAGTCTTCAGAGGTTTCTATGTAGAGGATCATGTCATCTGCAGAAAGTGAGAGTTTTACTTCTTCTTTTCCAATATGGATTCCTTTTATTTCTTTTTCTGCTCTGATTGCTATGGTCAAAACTTCCAGAACTATGTTGAATAGTAGTGATGAAAGTGGGCACCCTTGTCTTGTTCCTGGCTTTAGGGGAAATGCTTTCAATTTTTCACCATTGAGGATAATGTTTCCTGTGGGTTTGTCATATATAGCTTTTATTATGTTGAGGTATGTTCCTTCTATTCCTGCTTTCTGGAGAGTTTTTATCATAAATGAATGTTGAATTTTGTCAAAGGCTTTCTCTGCATCTATTGAGATAATCATATGGCTTTTATTTTTCAATTTGTTAATGTGGTGTATTACATTGATTGATTTGCGGATATTGAAGAATCCTTGCATCCCAGGGATAAAGCCCATTTGGCCATGATGTATGATCTTTTTAATGTGTTGTTGGATTCTGATTGCTAGAATTTTGTTAAGGATTTTTGCATCTATGTTTTTGCATCTATGTTCATCTATGTGATATTGGCCTTTAGTTTTCTTTTTTTGTAGCATCTTTGTCAGGTTTTGATATTAGGGTGATGGTGGCCTCATATAATGAGCTTGGAAGTTTACCTTCCTCTGCAATTTTCTAGAAGAGTTTGAGTAGGATAGGTGTTAGCTCTTCTCGAAATTTTTGGTAGAATTCAGCTGTGAAGCCATCCTGACCTGGGCTTTTGTTTGCTGCAAGATTTCTGATTAGTTTCAATTTCCGTGCTTGTGATGGGTCTGTTAAGATTTTCTATTTCTTCCTGGTTCAGTTTTGGAAAGTTGTACTTTTCTAAGAATTTGTCCATTTCTTCCATGTTGTCCATTTTATTGGCATATAGTTGCTGATAGTAGTCTCTTATGATCCCTTGCATTTCTGTGTTGTCTGTTGTGATCTCTCCATTTTCATTTCTAATTTTATTGATTTGATTTTTCTCCCTTTGTTTCTTGATGAGTCTGGCTAATGGTTTGTCAATTTTATTTATCCTCTCAAAGAACCAGCTTTTGTCTTTGTTGATTTTTACTATGGTCTCTTTTGTTTCTTTTGAATTTATTTCTGCCCTAATTTTTAAGATTTCTTTCCTTCTACTAACCCTGGGGTTCTCCATTTCTTCCTTTTCTAGTTGCTTTAGGTGTAGAGTTAGGTTATTTATTTGACTTTTTTCTTGTTTCTTGAGGTATGCCTGTATTGCTATGAACCTTCCCCTTAGCACTGCTTTTACAGTGTCCCACAGGTTTTGGGTTGTTTTGTTTTCATTTTTCTTCATTTCTATGCATATTTTTATTTCTTTTTCTATTTATTCTGTGATTTGTTGGTTATTCAGCAGCATGTTGTTCAGCCTCCATATGTTGGAATTTTTAATAGTTTTTCTCCTATAATTGAGATTTAATCTTACTGCATTGTGGTCAGAAAAGATGCTTGGAATGATCTAATTTTTTTTTTCTTAATTTACCAAGGCTAGATTTATGGCCCAGGATGTGATCTATCCTGGAGAAGGTTCCATGTGCGCTTGAGAAAAAAGTGAAAGTCATTGTTTGGGGGTAAATTGTCCTATAGATATCATTTAGGTCAAACTGGTCTATTGTATCATTTAAAGTTTGTGTTTCCTTTTAATTTTTTGTTTAGTTGATCTACATAGGTGTGAGTAGGGTATTAAGGTCTCCCACTATTATTGTGTTATTGGTCATTTCCCCTTTCAGACTTGTTAGCATTTGTCTTATGTATCGCATTGCTCCTATGTTGGTTGCATATACATTTGTAATTGTTATATCTTCTTCTTGGATTGATCCTTTGATCATTATCTAGTGTCCTTTATCTCTTTTCACAGCCTTTGTTTTAAAGTCTATTTTGTCTGATATGAGTATTGCTACTCCTGTTTTCTTTTGGTCTCTATTTGTGTGGAATATCTTTTTCCAGCTCTTCACTTTCAGTCAGTATGTATCCGTTGTTTTGAGGTGGGTCTCTTGTAGACAGCATATATAGGGGTCTTGTTTTTGTATCCATTCAGCCAGTCTGTGTCTTTTGGTTGGGGCATTCGACCCTTTTACGTATAAGGTAATTATTGATAAGTATGATCCCATTGCCATTTAATTCATTGTTTTGGGCTCGAGTTTATACACCCTTTTTGTGTTTCCTGTCTAGAGAGGATCCTTTAGCATTTGTTGGAGAGCTGGTTTGGTGGTGCTGAATTCTCTCAGCTTTTGCTTATCTGTAAAGCTTTTAATTTCTCCTTCATATTTGAATGAGATCCTTGCAGTACAGTTATCTGGGCTGTAGGTTATTTTCTTTCATCACTTTTAAGTATGTCCTGCCATTCCCTCCTGGCCTGAAGAGTTTCTATTGAAAGATCAGCTGTTATCCTTATGGGAATCCCATTGTGTGTTATTTGTTGTTTTTCCCTTTCTGCATTTAATATTTGTTCTTTGTGTTTGATCTTCCTTAATTTGATTAATGTGTGTCTTGGGGTGTTTTGCCTTGGGTTTATCCTGTTTGGGACTCTCTGGGCTTCTTGGACTTGGGTGATTATTTCCTTCCCCATTTTAGGGAAGTTTTTAACTATTATCTCCTCAAGTATTTTCTCATGGTCTTTCCGTTTGTCTTCTTCTTCTGGAACTCTTATGATTCAAATGTTGGGGCGTTTAACATTGTCTTAGAGATTTCTGAGATCATCCTCATTTCTTTTAATTTGTTTTTCTTTCTTCCTCTCTGATTCATTTATTTCTATCATTCTATCTTCTACCTCACTAATCCTATCTTCTGCCTCCATTATTCTACTATTTGTTCCCTCTGGAGTGTTTTTGATCTCATTTATTGCATTATTCATTATATATTGACTCTTTTTTATTTCTTCTAGGTCATTGTTAAACCTTTCTTGCATCTTCTCAATCCTTGTCTCCAGGCTATTTATCTGTGATTCCATTTTGTTTTCAAGATTTTGGATCATTTTCACTATCATTATTTGGAATTTTTTATCAGATAGATTCCCTATCTCTTCCTCTTTTGTTTGGTATTGTGGGCATTTATCCTGTTCCTTTACCTGCTGGGTACTTCTCTGTCTCTTCATCTTGTTTATACTGCTGTGTTTGGGATGGCCTTTCTGTATTCTGGCAGTTTGTGGAGTTCTCTTTAGTGTGGAGTTTCCTGGCTGTGGGTGGGGTGTATGGGTAGCTTATCAAGGTTTCCTGGTTAGGGAAGCTTGTTTTGGTGTTCTGGTGGGTGGAGCTGGACTTATTCTCTCTGGAGTGCAATGAAGTGTCCAGTAATGAGTTATGAGATGGCAGTAGGTTTGGAGTGACTTTGGGAAGCCTGTATGTCAAACCTGAGGGCTATGTTCCTGTGTTGCTGGAGAATTTGCATGGTATGTCTTGCTCTGGAACTTGTTGGCCCTTGGGTGGTGCTTGTTTTCAGTGTAGGTATGGAGGCATTTGATGAGCTCCTGTCCATTAATGTTCCCTGGAGTCAGGAGTTCTCTGGTGTTCTCAGGATTTGGACTTAAGCCTCCTGCTTCTGGTTTTCAGTCTTATTTTTACAGTAGCCTCAAGATTTTTCTATCTATACAGCACTGATGATAAAACATCGAGGTTAACTATGAAAAGTTTCTCCACAGTGAGGGACACCCAGATAGGTTCACAGAGTTACATGGAGAAGAGAAAAGGGAGGAGGGAGATAGAGGTGACCAGGATGAGATGAGGTGGAATCAAAAGAGGAGTGAGCAAGCTAGCCAGTAATCACTTCCTTATGTGCACTCCACAGTCTGGATGGCTCAGAGATGTTCACGGAGTTATACAGAGAGGAGAAGAGGAAGGAAGGAGACAGAGGTGGCCAGGAGGATACAAGGGGGAATCAAAAGGAGAGAGACAGATCCAGCCAGTAATCAGTTCCCTAAGTGTTCTCCACCATCTGGAACACACAAAGAGATTCACAGAGTTGGGTAGAGAAGACAAGGGGGAGGGAGCAGATGGAGGCGACCTGGTGGAAAAAAAGGAAAGTCCAAAGGTGCAGAGAGCAGTCAAGCCAGCAATCTCTCTCTCAAGTAAAAATAGGTACTGAAGATTGCATTCTTAAAGGTACAAAATTGATAACAAATACCAAAAAGCAAAGATTAAAAATCTAGAGTAGAGGTTGGACTTTCAAAAATATAATATTAAGCAAAAAGAGAGAGAGAGAGAAACAAAAAGTCACAAAATTATAATACGTATAATATGTATTGTATAATATGTATAATATGTATTATCACCCTGCTTACTTAACTTATATGCAGAGTACATCATGAGAAACGCTGGACTGGAAGAAACACAAGCTGGAAACAAGATTGCCGGGAGAAATATCAATAACCTCAGATATGCAGATGACACCACCCTTATGGCAGAAAGTGAAGGGGAACTAAAAAGCCTCTAGATGAAAGTGAAAGAGGAGAGTGAAAAAGTTGGCTTAAAGCTCAACATTCAGAAAACGAAGATCATGGCATCCGGTCCCATCACTTCGTGGGAAATAGATGGGGAAACAGTGGGAACAGTGTCGGACTTTATTTTTTGGGGGCTCCAAAATCACTGCAGATGGTAATTGCAGCCATGAAATTAAAAGACACTTACTCCTTGGAAGAAAAGTTATGACCAACCTAGACAGCATATTAAAAAGCAGAGACATTACTTTACCAACAAAGGTTCATTTAGTCAAGGTTATGGTTTTTCCAGTGGTCATGTATGGATGTGAGAGTTGGACTGTGAAGAAAGCTGAGCGCAGAATTGATGTTTTTGAACCGTGGTGTTGGAAAAGACTCTTGAGAGTCCCTTGGACTCTAAGGAGATCCAATCAGTCCATTCTAAGGGAGATTAGTCCTGGGTGTTCTTTGGAAGGAATGATGCTAAAGCTGAAACTCCAGTACTTTGGCCACCTCATGCAAAGAGTTGACTCATTGAAAAAAGACTCTGATGCTGGGAGGGATTGGGGACAGGAAGAGAAGGGGACGACAGAGGATGAGATGGCTGGATGGCATCACCCACTCGATGGACAGGAGTTTGGGTGAACTCCGGGAGTTGGTGATGGACAGGGAGGCCTGACATGCTGCAACTCATGGGGTTGCAAAGAGTCGGACACGACTGAGCAACTGAACTGAACTGAACTGATGTTCTCTTCTGGCATTCAGAAGTTGTTTTGTGGAATTTTCTCAGCATTCAAATGTTCTTTTGATGAATATGTGAGGGAGAAAGTGGTCTCCCCATCCTATTCCACTTAGGACCGCCTCCCAATTTTCCCATTTACCTTGTACCATGCTTGCCTCTGTTCCTTCTACCGCTCCCTCCTGATGAATCAATGCAAGGCTGTTAGAAACAGAGAGCAGTGTTGTGATGGTTATCAGGATCACACTAACCACCAAGAGCAAGAAGTATCAGGCAGAGCTACCTTCAATCCGAAATTCCAGATAAAGATCAAAAACAGCTGCCTGAGCCGAAATGATGACACATACCCAACCTTCGTCCATCCAATAAAAATTCAACATACTTTCATCAGAGCAATTTCTGATCTCCCATGCTCCCTGAGAGGCATCAGCTGAAGAAAGCATTTAACTGTAATCTAGTTTGTTAAATAATCTTCTTTGTGCACAGGAATATAATACCCTAACTAAAATACAACAGTTTAATAAGGAAGAACTGCTGATGGACCATTCTTCTGATTCTATAAGTTCATCCCACGTACAAATTAATCTATAATTTTATTTTTGGACGATCTTTTTTTTAAATTCAAGACAATTCCAAAAGCCAAAGCTGTATTTTTCATGTATGTCCCTTCCCTGAAGCCTCTGGAAATCGATGAAAGGAGTTCAGTTGGAGTTATGCAGTTAGCAAGAGAGTGCGGGATTTTATGAATATTGAGAAAAGCACTCTCCTCTAGTGTTGGTCAAGAATTGTTGCTTTTATTCAGTCATAAGTCATCTCCAGTTCTGTTGCAGCCTCATGGACTCTAGCCCACCAGGCTCCTCTCTCCATGGTATTTCCCAGGAAAGAATATTGGAGTGGATTGCCATTTCCTTCCTAAAGGATCTTCCCGACCCAGTGATGAACCCGTGTCTCCAGCATTGGCAGGTGGATTCTTTACCAGTGAGCCACCAGGGAAACCCTGCTCAAGGACAGAGAGACTCGAAGCATGCACAAGTGCAAAGGCACTTCCTGGTTATTTTAGCTTTACTTGATGTTAAGAATGGGGTAAGGGATGGAAGCTCACAATGAGAGGTTCATTTAAAATTTCTTTCTTATGTCATTAAAATTATATTTAGGCTCAAATTTAAGTCAGTCAACATCAATTTTTTTTTTCAATTTTTTGAACACTGACCCATTAAAATTTCTTATTAAAATTTCCAGCCTGGTGTGAGTTCTTTGGACATGGGGATATTTCGAACAAGTTAAGTCAGCTATGGATGAAGCAATACAAGAGCAAGGGTCGTAGATCCCAATAGCAAAAAATATAATTTCAGAGAGAAAGTTCCACAGACTAAACTGGGTGGCAGATAAAATGGTAGCCACCAGGCTCAGAAAATGTACAAATACTAACTGGAAATCAAAAGAAAAACACTGTGAGAAGAAAATATTGGAAATAAAGGTCTTGCAGTAAGTCCAGGGAGGTGAAGCACAAACTAAATTGATTGGGGCATTAAGCACTGCTAAATAAACTCTTAATATTTTGGTTATCTGAATTATGCGATTTAAGAAAAAAAAAGATTACCTTCAGTTTACTATCTTTTATATGCTAATACCCTACTTAATTGTTTCTACTAAAAGCAAAATATGTTTTAGAACATCTAAATATATCAAGGGATAGGTTTGTAAAATATTTTTATAATTTTCCAAATACAGCAGTTCACTTTATAATAACTGCTTACTTTTTTGGGTTGCAATATAGTCATTATTTCTTGGCCAAAATATTAATCCCATGACAGTGACTGTTAGTGCTGCTAATGTAAAGAATATTGTCAGATATTGGAATTAAATAACTTCTATTAGTTATATTATTTCTATAAGGTAGAATGAAATTATATTGACAGTAAACATCTTCTAGAAAGGAAAAGAGAAATAGCTAGAAAAACTTTTTTTTTTTTTTTTTTAATAGAAGCTTAGTATAGCACACAGAACTCTGCTCAATGGTGACCTAAATGGGAAGGAAATCTAAAGAGGAATAGGTTGACTGATTCATTTTGCTGTACAGTAAGAAATCAACACAACATTATAAAGCAATTAAGCACCAATAAAATTAATTTGAAAGAAAGTAGCTTAAATATAGTTCTTTTACAGCCACCTGATGTTCTTAATAAAAAAAAAAACTTGAAAACTATATTGCATATGCAAATGATACATAAATAAAGTGTTAAATTATCAATAATATGTCAAAAATGAATTTTACTGATAATTCTGATGTCCTTTTCTGTCCTTCCTCTAATATAACTCTTTCTAGCTTTAGACATAACTTTAGCATTTCTTCGTCTGCTAGGTATGGTCATGAGACTAAATTCTGTCCAGTGAGTTGTAAGGGGAATTGTAGGGTGGGATATCTGAAACAGTCCTCAAAGTGACAAATTATGTTCTTATTTGCCATATCCTCTTTTCTACTGGCTGAAATGCTGGCATGATTGACATCCCATGATACATGTACTGAAGTAAGGGGAAATCAGAACAGCAATGAGTGCAGCAGTAGCTAGGTCCCAAATAAAGGTGAAGAGTCAAACCAAATATGAACTGATTTCTTCTGGACAAAGTATATGAATAAGAAATAAGCTTCTACTTTGCTGATACATCTACTACTTTTGTCACTCTCAGGTTTATTTAATCCTAATATACACATGTAAAAAAAATCCCCCCCTCCCAGACCACTGCATAGCATTTAGCTTAATCATGCATTTCTTTTTCAATGTTTTAAATGTTTTTGATGGAAAAAAATTAATCAACATTCAATTTAACTCCATTTTCTTTCTTTATTTTATTATTATTATTTTTTAATTTTTATTTTTACTTTATTTTACTTTACAATACTGTATTGGTTTTGCCATACATTGACATGAATTCACCATGGGTGTACATGCATTCCCAAACATGAACCCCCCTCCCACCTCCCTCCCCATAACATCTCTCTGGGTCATTACCGTGCACCAGTCCCAAGCATGCTGTAACCTGCGTCAGACATAGACTGGCGATTCGATTCTTACATGATAGTATACATGTTAGAATGCCATTCTCCCAAATCATCCCACCCTCTCCCTCTCCCTCTGAGTCCAAAAGTCCGTTATACACAGCTGTGTCTTTTTTCCTGTCTTGCATACAGGGTCGTCATTGCCATCTTTCTAAATTCCATATATATGTGTTAGTATACTGTATTGGTGTTTTTCTTTCTGGCTTACTTCACTCTGTATAATCAGCTCCAGTTTCATCCATCTCATCAGAACTGATTCAAATATATTCTTTTTAATGGCTGAGTAATACTCCATTGTGTATATGTACCACAGCTTTCTTATCCATTCATCTGCTGATGGATATCTAGGTTGTTTCCATGTCCTGGCTATTATAAACAGTGCCGTGATGAACACTGGGTACATGTGTCTCTTTCGATTCTGGTTTCCTCGGTGTGTATGCCCAGCAGTGGGATTGCTGGGTCATATGGCAGCTCTATTTGCAATTTTTTAAGGGATCTCCACACTGTTCTCCAAAGTGGCTGTACTAGTTTGCATTCCCACCAACAGTGTAGGAGGGTTCCCTTTTCTCCACACCCTCTCCAGCATTTATTGCTTGCAGATTTTTGGATCGCAGCCATTCTGACTGGTGTGAAGTGGTACCTCATTGTGGTTTTGATTTGCATTTCTCTGATAATGAGTGATGTTGAGCATCTTTTCATGTGTTTGTTAGCCATCCGTATGTCTTCTTTGGAGAAATGTCTATTTAGTTCTTTGGCCCATTTTTTGATTGGGTCGTTTATTTTTCTGGAATTGAGCTGCATAAGTTGCTTGTATATTTTTGAGATTAGTTGTTTGTCAGTTGCTTCATTTGCTATTATTTTCTCCCATTCCGAAGGCTGTATTTTCACCTTGCTTATAGTTTTCTTTGTTGTGCAGAAGCTTTTAATTTTAATTAGATCCCATTTGTTTATTTTTGCTTTTATTTCCAGAATTCTGGGACGTGGATCATAGAGGATCCTGCTGTGATTTATGTTGGAGAGTGTTTTGCCTATATTCTCCTCTAGGAGTTTTATAGTTTCTGGTCTTACATTTAGATCTTTAATCTATTTTGAGTTTATTTTTGTGTGCAGTGTTAGAAAGTGATCTAGTTTCATTCTTTTACAAGTGGTTGACCAGTTTTCCCAGCACCACTTGTTAAAGAGATTGTCTTTACTCCATTGTATATTCTTGCCTCCTTTGTCAAAGATAAGGTGTCCATATGTGTGTGGATTTATCTCTGGGCTTTCTCCATTTTCATTAGACTTTCCTCTCCCAAGTTAATATAAGTACACATATATTTATAGTGTTTTTTAATAGTGTCATTTTGAGGCTTTAGTCAAACTGTATCTATCTTTCTACCATAAAATAGAACACTATTCAAAGACCTTGACACTATTTGGTAGTGTCATTTCAATCAATGATTTGCTTGTTTAATCACTAAAGATGGAGAAGGTTTACAGCAAACAAGAAGATATCATATGTTATTCAAAACAATGATAATGCCATCCATCAGGTTACAGTCTTTTTGAGGTTTATGTGAAGATAATTAAATACTGGTGAATTTTAAAAAATGATCAGTGTACCTATATTTGGAAGGGCATACAACTTTGTTGCATATGTAAATGACTCAGCCATCTAAAAGTATCACAAACCCTGTGATTTTCATTAATACATTATTTTTTATGATTTTTGACATATTCATCATTATGCATGGAATGAAAGGAAGACTTTATTATAGTACTCAGTGTTTCTTAGGCAAATAGAGACTTCCTCCATTAAGCTAACAGAGATTTGAAATCATTTTTGGAAGTTATTCAATATATGCATAGATAATTTATATATGCCCTAACAGCCTTCAAAAACATTGACTTTTAAATTCATGTTATTGGCGATATTCCTGTGCTTAAACTTAAGAAATCAAAATATCTAATTGTTAAGGATATTTGAACATGATTTATTTTACAGTGTTCAAGATATTCAACTAACAAATCTCAAGGGTGATAATGTCTCCTGCAATTGAGTAGCACGTCATTTTTTTAACTGACTACAATTGTTAATAACTATCTGGGAAATGATTATTAAATATTAGTAAGAATGGAAATTTGACAGATTTTAAGCAGTATAACCCCATGGCTAACAAGTTACGGAACTGTAATTTCCTCTTTCAGCTGCATCTTCATGAAAATAGCAAAGCAAACAAAAAAAAGACAGTCTATGTAATTGGCACTAGTACCTTTATGAAAGCTTTATAAGAATTCCACCATTTAATCTTTCTAAAAGCAAACAGTAAGTGATATGATAAATATACTCAAATGGGAATTTATATTTGGAAAGCATTCAACATAAATGAATTTCAGCTGAGTTCTGTAATTCAGAGAACAAAAATAGCAAAACAGAACTATATGTTTAAGGCCAAAGAATATGCGATGTTATTTATGTTTCACTCCTTTAGTTTCATACACTAGTATGTTGTATTAAATAGTATGTTGTTGTTGCTGAAATTCAGTGAATTTCATTTTTAAACTAAGCTTGAATGCCCTCATTTTAAACAGTTAGGTGATTAAAGAAACAGGACTCTTTTAATGCCACTTCATGTTATGAAACAGAGTTAACGTATATGGATATGCTAATAGGCATAATTAATAATATCTGGGGCTATGTATAACACTTACTGGAGTCATTTAATCAACTTGTAATTATATATATATAAATAAATATTCAAATAAACAGGGCACTAGATCAAGGATTTCGATATCTTTGCTTTGGTTATGCTCCAAGTAAAAATCACACAATAGGTTCCTGTGGAGATAAGAGTCATTTGTAAATATCATTCATCTAGATTGAAAGAGATATTTTGATACTAACAAAGAATATTTAACAGATTCTTGGTATTTCTCGCATAACGAAGATTAAACAAGAAAGTGGTACTATGGTAGAAAACTGAAAGAAATAGTTGAAAGTACAGTAAAGCAGCATTTGATTGTAGATGGTGGAGAAATGAAGCAAAACTGTGAGGTCATGACGATATACTCCTTTTCAGTTTGAAAACTGAATAATTCAAAAAATAAAATATATCTTAAGCAAAAATTTTGGCAAAATACATTTTAAGCTATTTAAAAGGCTGAAATCATCATAGTTTGTGTTCATGAATCTATCAATACTTACAATTAATGAGTATAAATAATTCATTATTCTCAACATCATGTCTATATCTTGACTGCTATTGAAAACCATCATCATTTTAATAAGATAACAACATTATTATTGCTCAATCAACAAGAGGATTTTTATCTATTTCAAAAGTTTTTTCTAGAAATTAAATGGAATTTGAAAATAAGTATCATCATGTTAAATACAAAAATATTTTAACCTGAATCGTAAAATAAACTAAAAACTTTCTTTTAGCTTATAGCTGATAATCAGCACTATCACATAACAGTATAAAAATATGACCAATACAATATTGTAAAGTAAAATAAAGTAAAATTTAAAAAAAGAAGAAACGGGGGAAAAAAAAATGACCGAGTAAGCTCCCATTAACAAAATCTAAAGAAACCATTAGCTTTTACATTAGTCTGATATTTTGAAATCCTAACCATTGTCTCCATTTATATTACATAATATTTAGCAGGTTAACACTGCTGGGACTTTGGTACATATTGTGCCTAGATTTTAATTGAGACATAGAGTCTGGTGTTGTGGAAAATGTATCACTAAATTATTCAGGTAGTTTATTTTTATCTCAGAAAATATACACTTCAGTGAAAATTCAGTGATTTTCATTTTTTATTAATAACTAGTCTTGGATGTCCTCATTTTATAAAGTCTAGATGATTAAAGAAGTTAAATTGTTTTTCTGGTTGTGAAATACGTATTATCAGCAGTATGCTGAAAACAATAAAGAGTAACAACAATAAGTATAATCAGAAAAAAAGAGCTGAGATAACCACATTAATGAAATGATGAAGAGAGAAAAAAGTTTAAGATTTAATGGCATAGTCTAATGTAAATTAAAGACTATTGTAAAAGGCAAATTAGGAGACCAAAAAGATCTTTATAATTCTCTTTACTGATTTTTACCTTATTTGATGTTGTTCAGTAGCTAAGTCATGTCCGACTCTTTGTGACCCCATGAACTGCAGCACACCAGGCTTCTGTCCTTCACAATCTCCCTGGGCTTGCTCAAGCTCATGTCCATTGAATCCATGATGCCATCCAACCATCTCATCCTCTGTCATCCCCTTCTCCTCCTGCCTTCAATATTTCCCAGCATCAAGGTCACTTCCAGTGATTCAGCTCTTTGCATCAGGTGGCCAAAGTATTAGAGCTTCAGCTTCAGCATTGGTCCTTCCAATGAATATTTGGGGTTTATTTTCTTTAGGATTGACTGGTTTGATCTCCTTGCTGTCAAAGGGACTCTCCAGAGTCTTCTCCAACACCACAGTTCAAAAGTATCAGTTCTTTGGCACTCAGCCTTCTTTATGGTCCAACTCTCACATCCATACGTGACTACTGGAAAAATCATAAATTCAGTTCAGTTCAGTCAAAGGGACTGTTAAGAGTCTTCCCCAAGACCACAGTTCAAAAGCATCAATTCTTTGGCACTCAGATTTCACTATAGTCCAACTCTCACATCCATACATGACTACTGGAAAAACCATAGCTTTGACTAGATGGACCTTTGTCGGCAAAGTAATGTCTCAGCTTTTTAATATGCTGTCTAGGTTGGTCATAGCTTTTCTTCCAAGGAAAAGGCATTTTTTAAATTTTGTGGCTGCAGTCACCATCTTTTCCCCATCTGCTTGCTGTGCAGGGATAGAACCAGATGCCATGATCTTCGTTTTTTGAATACTGAGTTTTAAGCCAGCTTTTTCACTCTCCTCTTTCACTTAATCAAGAAGCTCTTTAGATCCTCTTCACTTTCTGCCATTAAAATAGTATTATCTGCATATCTGAGGTTGTTGCTATTTCTCCCGGCAATCTTGATTCCAGCTTGTGCTTCATCCAGCCTGATATTTCATAATGTACTCTGCATATAAGTTAAATAATTAGAGTGACAGTATACAGCCTTGGAGTACTCTTTTCCCAACTAGGAACCAGTCCGTTTTTCCATGTCCAGTTCTAACTGTTGCTTCTTGTTCTGTGTACAGACTTTTCAGGAGATGGGTAAGGTGGTCTGGTATTCCCATCATATTAAGAATATTCCACAGTTTGTTATGATTGACACAGTCAAAGGCTTTAGCATAGTCCATGAAGCAAAAGTACATTTTTTTAAAAATTCCCTGCTTTTTCTATTATACAGTGTATTTTGACAATTTGATCTCTGGTTTCTCTGCCTTTTCCAAAACCAGCTTGTACATCTGAAAGCTCTCGGTTTACATTATTGAAAAAAACATTAATCACAGAAAATGCATTCAATAACATGTAAAAATTTAAGAATAAACAGATGAACATAGTTGCCAAAGAGTAATAATGAATGCTAACATGATAACGCATTTTATTCATAATGCATATGTCTTTTATAACTGAGATAAGTGCATATATGTCCTGATATTCTAGATTTTTCACCAATAATTTTCATGCTTTTAATTTTATATGATCATAGTTCAAAATAGTTTCATTGCTAAGTAAATATATTTCACTTAACGTCTTTACAAATGCTGTGAATATTTAGGAGACTTTTGCCCACATTTTTAACATTATAGATATTAATGAAATAATGTCATTTGCAGCAACATGGTTAAACCTATAGATTACCATACTATGTGAAGTCAGACAAAGACAAGTAGCATATGATATCACTTATATGTGGAATCTAAATAATGATACAAATGAACTTATTTGTGAAACAGATTCCAGAATTAGAAAACAAATTCACAGTCACCAAAGGAAACAGTTGGAAGGAGGGACATATAAGGAGATAGGGATTAGCAGATAGATACTACTATATATAAAATAATAGTTAACTTCTAATCAACACTATAAAGGGGAGAACACTAAAGAAACATGAAGATAAGAATTGGATAAATGTCGTTATTTAGGGATTATACCATCTATCTAAAACTCACAATATATTCAAATATAAACTATGTGAATAAGATATTTTCACATATTTTCCAAATTTAAAATCAGACACAAAAATTAATACTATTTTCAACACCAACAATAACTAGAAAGCATTAAAAATAAGATGTCATTCACAAGAACCTATGCTATAAGATACATAGAATTAACATATTAATTACTTATAACATCTCTAAGGAGAAAGTTTTAAAACTCAGAAGTTATGCTATGTGTTCTAAATTTCCCCAGTTTATACCATCTTCAAATGTGGAATGTCTCATAATCAATAAGGTAAGAAAATATTATGGCATAATTTAATGTACAGCTTTTTTTTTCTTAATTTACCATACAATAATGCTGTATCTTCCAATAAATAGCATCTTACATTCAATAAATACTGCTAAAGGATATAGCAGATGATTTGAACAAGTGGATATATACTATTTTTCAAGAGATTACAATATTATAAAGTTATGTGTTGTTGTTGTTAAGTTTCTAAGTCGCATCTGATTCTTTTGTGAGGCATAGCCCACCAGGTTCCTATGTCCATGGGATTTCCCAGACAAGAATACTGGAGTGGGTTGCATCTTCCCTACCTAAGTCTCCTGCATTGGCAGGCAGGTTCTTTACCACTGAACCAGCAGGGAATCTCATAAAAATGTCTATTCTCCATAAATTAATCTACAGAGTTAATGCAATCCTAATTTTAATCCAATGAAACTCTTTTTAAAAAGTCAATGAATTAAAATTACCTTCAGTTGAGTTCAGTCACTAAGTCATGTCCAACTATTTGCAACCCCATGAACCACAGCATGCCAGGCCTCCCTGTCTATCACCAACTCCTGGAGCTCACCCAAACTCATGTCCATTGGCTCAGGGATGCCATCCAACCATCTCATCCTCTGTTGTCCCTTTCTCCTCCTGCCTTCAATCTTTCCCAACATCAGGGTCTTCTCAAAAGAGTCAGCTCTTCGCATAAGGTGACCAAAATATTGGAGTTTCAAGCTTCAACATCAGTCCGTCCAATGAACACCCAGGATTGATTTCCTTTAGGATGGACTGGTTGGATCTCCTTGCAGTCTAAGGGGCTCTCAAGAGTCTTCTCCAACACCACAATTTAAAAGCATCAATTCTTCAGCACTCAGCATTCTTCACAGTCCAACTCTTACATCCATACATAACTAATGGAAAAACCATGGCCTTGACTAGATGGACATTTGTTGGCAAAGTAATGTCTCTGCTTTTTAATATGCTGTCTAGGTTGGTCATAACTTTCCTTCCAAGGAGTAAGTGTCTTTTAATTTCATGGCTGCTATCACCATCTGCAGTGATTTCGGAGCCCCAGAAAATAAACTCAGCCACTGTTTCCCCACCTATTTGTCATGAACTGATGTGACTGGATGCCATGATCTTAGTTTTCTGAATGTTGAGCTTTAAGCCAACATTTTCACTCTCCTCTTTCACCTTCATCAAGAGGCTTTTTAGTTCCTCTTCACTTTCTGCCATAAGGGTGATGTCATCTGCATATCTGAGGTTATTGATATTTCTCTCAGATATCTTGATTCCAACTTGTGCTTTATCCAGCCCAGTGTTTCTCATGATTAACTCAGCATATATGTTAAATAAGCAGGGTGACTATATACAGCCTTGACTCATTTTCCTATTTGGAACCAGTCTGTTGTTCTATGTCCAGTTCTAACTGTTGCTTCCTGATCTTCATACAGATTTCTCAAGAGGCAGGTCAGGTGGTTTTGTATCTCTTTCAGAATATCCCACAGTTTATTGTCATCCACACAGTCAAAGGCTTTGGCATAGTCAATAAAGCAGAAATAAGATGTTTCTCTGGAACTCTCTTGCTTCTTCGATGATCCAGCAAATGTCGGCAATTTGATCTCTAGTTCCTCTGCCTGTTCTAAAACCAGCTTGACCATCTGGAATCATGGTTCATTTAATGCTGAAGCCTGGCTTGGAGAACTTTGAGCATTACTTTCTTAGCGTGTGAGATGAGTGCAATTGTGCAGTAGTTTGAGCATTCTTTGGTATTGCTCTTCTTTGGGTTTGGAATGAAAACTGACGTTTTCCAGTCTTGTGGCCACTGCTGAGTTTTCCACATTTTCTGACATATTTAGTGCAGTACTTTCACAGCATCATCTTTTAGGATTTGAAATAGCTCAACTGGAATTCCATCACCTCCACTAGCTTTGTTCGTAGTGATGATTTCTAAGGCCCACTTGACTTCACATTCCAGGATGTTTGGCTCTAGGTGAGTGATCACCTCATCGTGATTATCTGGTTCATGAAGATCTTTTTTGCATAGTTTTTCTGTGTATTCTTGCCACCTCTTCTTAATATCTTCTGCTTCTGTTAGGTCCATATCATTTTTGTGCTTTATTGAGCCCATCTTTGCATGAAATATTCTCTCAGTATCTCTAATATTCTTGAAGAGATTTCTAGTCTTTCCTATTCTATTGTTTTCTTCTATTTCTTTGCACTGATTGCTGAGGAAGTCTTTCTTATCTCTCCTTGCTATTTGTTGGAACTCTGCCTTAAATTAAATTTTAATTAATTAAAATTCAAATAGAGAAATTAAGGACTACAAAAATGGTCACTCTCATTTTAAAAAATGAAATAAAAGGGAGTAATTTTTTCTACCAAATATTAAAATATGCAAACAATCTTCCCAAGTTCACACACAGCATGTGCTCTTCAGTGTACAGACAAATAAAGTAATTAGCCTCCAATTAAAATAAATAAATTTAAATTTTAAAAATGAACATGGAGGCCAGAATCACCCAAAACAGTGTAATCAATCAGAAAAATTACGATTGTTCCAAGGGGGAATCCTTAAAAAAAATATTTTCTCAAAATGTTATATTCTCCTACTGCTAGTTATAAATGTACCGGGAAATGAAGAAAATAGTGAAAGGGATAATCAGTGTGTTCTAACGTAAAATATTAGAGATCAAGACTCAAAGTCTTCTATTTCTTTGCATAATTTTTATCAAGGGTAGTTTGAATATTGTCTGTCTTCTTTTCCCATTATATAAATTATGAGTGAGCATCTTTTCAATGCCTTGGAGATTGTCGTATTCCTTTCCATGTACTGATAACTTCCAACATCCCAATCACTTGAAAGAAGTGGTATGATTACTCCCTGACCATTATATGCATCTCTTAATTTATACAGTGTTAAGTGAATGAAATACTAGCAGTGAAGTTTGTGGTTTATGCACTCACAGTTAATTTATCCTGGCTACTAAGTTTTGACTTGCTTTATTTAACTAAACCATGGTAAATTAAATTCATGCAAATCAGAAACAGGCAAGGTGAAGACTACCTACACTTCAAAGACAAAATAATAAAACAATGTTATTGTCACAAGAACAGACAAACAACACTAGAGATAAGAGAGAACTACAAAATAGCCTCAAATAAAGCAAGTTGATGGGGTGAAGCATTTCTTTAGTAGATGAACTTATTCAACTGACTCTCTTCATGAAGAAGCATACAACCAGATGTGTCCTATAACAAAAACATGGAATCTAGAAAAATCAAATTTTAAATATTTAAGGTAAAACTATATAGTTAACAGAAGAAACTACATAGAATATCTTTCTGAACGTGGGTTGAGAGAAATAATGTTTTAAATCCATTTTGTTTTTTCTCATCTTTTTAATTTTATTAAAATACTTTTGATTATATGAAATGTTAGCATAATTCTAAAAATCACATCCATATATAAGATATTCTCAGAGAATCTCACTCTAAAAGTGCATCCCTTTTAGTCCATCCCCATCATTCCTATCATTGCTACTTTTTTGTTCTATGTGAACATTAAAGGAACTTTAAAACATATCATAAACTGAGACAGAGAATCTAAAATGTATGTGACTGAACCACATACAGGATTTTTAGAAATAAATAAGAAAAAGTCAATAAACTAGTAAAAAAATGAGCATTTATCTGAAGTAAAATTTGAATATGCAATACTCAAATAAAAAGGGATTTGATCTTCATCACATTTAGCTTAATTATGTCTTAGGATATGAACATATGTTTAAAAATGTTTAAGTGAAGTATTGATTTTTGATGAGGCTGCCACAAAGTGGAAAAACATATACAGTGTTCTTTGTTGTTGTGTATATTTCTATGAAACATCTTCCATTTGCCATCTCCATGAAAGCTGAAATTGTGTATTCCCTCATAAATAGAAATTCCATGTTTGTCAAGAATGATAAACACAAGATGAAGAATAATGGAAGCTGTGCTAAGAAATGAGATAGATGATACTTTAAAGTTAAGAGAAATAATCTGTTTCATAAAATGATTAATAGACACACTGGTAGTCATCCTATCTCGAATGTTATAAATCAGAATGATTCCCAAAGACAAACACACCCAAATCCCTAGAACCCATGAACACATTATGTTACATGATAAAAAGAGCTTTGTAGATAATGAGGTTAAACATTTCAACATAGGGAAATTATCCTGGATTGTCTCAATAAAAGTGAAAAAGTGAAAGTGTTAGTCGCTCAGCTGTGTCTGGACTTTGAGACCTCATGGACTGTAGCTCACCAGATTCCTCTGTCCATGGAATACTCCAGGTGGGAATACTGGAGAGGGAAGATATTCCCTTTTTCAGGGTCTTCTCAACCTAGGGATTGAACCTAGGTCTCCTGCATTGCAGGCAGCTTCTATATATATATATATATATATATATATATATATATATATATATATAATATATATATGTTATATATGTTATAATATATATATGTATGTTACTTTAATTGAAAGAGAATGTCTGTCCAAGAAAGAAGATGGAATAAAAGAATGTGAAAATTTTCATGGGACTATATCCAAGTACCTACATAGTATTCTATAAAGATCAATAAACTCTAGAATTTCCTACAAGTTCATATTTCATATTTTTGTTCTTGTGAAATCCTCCTTCTCTTTTTAAAACAAATTATTGGCCTTTCCTTTGTTTCATTAGCAGTTGTCTCAATTACATATAAGAATGGCTAATTTTCTTACATAAAATAAATTCAAAACAGTGAAGCAATTATGATTTAACAAATACGTAGCTTTATCCTTTAAGGTATGGAAGGAAAAATAATTTTGAAACTTATTTTTGCTTCTAGAATAAGAAATCACAAATTGATTTCTCTGGAATGGAAAAAAAGTGAAGGTTGAAATTGGAATCATATTATAAGAGAAGTATAATTAGATAAAGTTAATGTTCCACGCAGGATCTATATGTTCTATTTCTAATTTCTAATCTTCACAGAGCTTCTGAATCCTTTATGCTTCTTGGCATAGATTTAATCATCACTCTCCCTCAAAGTGATTTAAAATGAATTCATTATGTGACTTATTTAGCAGTTGAACAAGGGAAGCCTCCAAACCTAATCAGAGCCTGAAACAAATGCATTATTAATACATAAATAAGCAAGAGTCACAGTATAGTATATATAATTAGAATTTAATTATATATATTTTTTCATGGGTCATCAGCATCTGAAGAAATGCACTTAAATATTATGATTCCCTCCTGCTGAGTTTTTAATGTCTTTGCTGTGCTAAAAAGTGCTAAATATATAGAATAATTGATTTTTCTCTCCTAAATAAAAAAGCAGATTAAATTGTAGCATGGTCTTTCTTTCTTTCTTTATTTATTTTTTAGCATGGTCTTTAAATATTCACCTCTGGAACAGTTCCTAAACTCTCCCCTGGATGGTCAGAGAAAGAGGATACTGACATAGGCAAACAGATACTGTAAAACAATCAAATCGTTTTGAATCTAACTGTCTTCATCTGCAAAATGGGGGCACACTTTTTTTTTAAGTTTCAAGAGAGGACTATGAGAATTAATGAAAATCTTTAAATTGCCATTTTCATTTATGTTTCTGTATCCTTTATGTACTTTCCTAACTAGTCATTTTCTTTGAGATTTATATATTATAGATCTTCATAATGCTATTAAAACAACCTATCAAAGTATAAATGCAATTATACTACACTCCTCCTAGATATCCCATGAGTGAATAACTCTTCATGGCTTTGACTCAATTTTTTTTTGTTGTTTTTGTAACAGTATATTAAAAAAAAAAAAAAATCCATGAGATGGCCCTAGGTACTCCCAAACTTTTGTGTTTTGTTTATGTGCATGCTAAGTTACCTAAGTCATGTCCGACTCTTTCTGACCTCATGGACTGCAGCCCACCAGGCTCCTCAGTCCATGGAATTCTTCAGGCAAGAATACTGGAGTGGGTTTCCATGCCCTAAAATGCAAAATCCCTTGCTTTTCTAAGTAGACACTATTTCTGACACCAGTGTCTTTCCACTTACACTAACTAGGCCTTACGCTCCTCATTCTCTGACACATATGTCGGTAGAGGGTAGGGAGGAGTGGAGGTGTGAGTGGAGGTAGAGATGGAGGTGTTCTTAGCTCTAGTTATCGGTTATCTCATTATTCTAACTCTTTAGGAGACCTCAGCTTTCCTGCCCTTAGTAAATTTCCCCTGATAAAATCATCTAACACCAATCACCCTTCATCAAAAACAGGAATGAGCAGATTATGTGTTGTTCTTCTGGAATCTAATCCAAGCTCAAAAGATTATATTTTAATAGATCAGGATCTTCAAAGTGATTTTAAGAATTTTGAGGGCAGGCAATTAAAAGATAATTAGTCATATTTATAAACCTAAGTAGTAGTGACTAGCTTAATAAATCTGTGTTGAATTAAATAGAAAACACACTATTCTGAATAACCAACAGTAGTTACTGCTGAATACATATAAGTTAATTAACCATCAACATTTCAAAGACAACAGAAAAATAGTAGAAACTACAATGAATTTTAAAGCTATCTCAAAAAATTGAAAGAGCTTTAGCAATGTGTTCATTTGACTTTAAAAGCTTGTGTAAAATTTCAAAATTAAGATGGAACCTGCTTGCACTTTGTCCCTCCCCTTCCATCAAGTTAGTCTAGAGTCTACAAGTATGGGTCTGGATCCAGGTAATATTTGTGGAATAGAGATATGGTCAAGGGGAATAGGGAGTGCATTTAACTTTATTATCACATGAGATATTCAAATGGTTACAAAGTCAAAGTGAGTCAAAGTGAAGTCGCTCAGTCATGTCCGACTCTTTGCAATCCCATGGACTGTAGCCTACCAGGCTTCTCCGTTCATGGGATTTTCCAGGCAAGAGTACTGGAGTGGGTTACTCATAGTTAAAATACCATTAGAACCCTCAGTTTGGAAATAATTTCTAGGAACCAGAAATGGAATCATTCCAGATCTATTTATTCATGAACTTTTAAATTTATTCAACAATTACTTACTGAGAACTTTTCATGGGCAGGCAACTATGCTAGGAACTAGAAATACAAGGACGGACAAAAGAGACATAACTTTACACTGAGGTTCTAACTTCAAACTTTTCTAACAGTACCTGTGCTCATTGTGCTATAGGATTATGAACTTTGCTTTTTATTCTCATTCTAGTGTTACTGTGTCAATGTTCCTGGCATCATGATGCAAGTCAGAGAATATATTCACTTTTTGAATGCTCTTCATAGTAGAAGCAATGGAAATATGTAGAGAAATATGCAAAGAAGAAAAGACCTATCCAAACTGTTATTATCATAGACTACATTTTAACTTATTTTTATAAAAAGAGGTGATCAAGGAATATTCACCTAAATAATATACAGGGAAAATATTATAGAGATATCAGAAAGTAAATTATAAAGAGTATAATCATATTTTTTGGCTTTTGTAGTATTTGTGGCAATTTTCATTTTATTAGCTTCATAATTTATAATGATTTCTCCTCATTCTAAGTAAATATTAATGTGTTTATCTAAGATTATTTATAATACATACCGTTTATATTATATAAGCTTTAAGGCTTGCGAAGCCTGTATCTACCAATGATTATAGCAATGTAGAAATTCATTGTTTATATAGCTTTTTACACATAGTTCTCAACTACTGCTCTTCCAACGTATATTTTACATCTGCATTTTTGCTTCTGAGTAAGAAATCCTGGTTCAGATACTGAAAGATATTTATTTCCAAGGCCATTCAAGGGAACTGAAAGTGAAAGTCACTTAGTCATGTCTGACTTTTGTGACCCCATGGACTACACTAGAGTGAGTCATTCCCTTCTCCAGGGGATCTTCCTAACCCAGGAATCAAATCCAGGTCTCCCACACTGTAGGCAGATTCTTTTTTTTTTTTTAATATAAATTTGTTTATTTTAATTAGAGGCTAATTACTTTACAATATTGTATTTGGGGAGGGAGGTAGGAGGGGGGTTCAGGATGGGGAACATATGTACACCCTTGGCGGATTCATGTCAATGTATGGCAAAACCAACACAATATTGTAGGCAGATTCTTTACCAGCTGAGCTACCAGGGAAGTCCTGTGAACTGAGGCTCTTCCTGCTTCAATCCAGGACTTCCTCATGTACAGAAATTTTGCCTATTCACACTGAGAAAAGAAGCAAGTGAGTTTGCTAAATTTTGCAGAGTTTGCTATTTATTTTTCGAATACATTCTTACATAATGATGAAAATGTCTTTATAAATTATTACCTTGACTCTCCCAACACATTTCTGACAGAGTGCATAAAGCATACTCTTATTATAGTATGTTTTATGACTTGCCTGAGGTCATGGCTATGCTTAATTTCAACTAGAATCTTGGTGAATTTTTTAAAAAATATGTACAAAATCTTTTCATGAAATAATCAGGTGCTCTGTGAGAAAGTAAGACAACAATGTATACCCAAAGAATTTTCAAGGGTTTGCCAGTATGCAATTAGAATTTACCCATAAAACATTCATTCATTTTTATAATATTTATGACACTGTATCTTTGTATTCTTACAGTAAGATTTTAATGTTTTTAACCACTGAGGGAGGGAGTAAGGATTAAGTCAGTGAACTGGAAAATCAGAAAGCTCATTGTTCAGTCAACAGTATTTCCTAGACAAGCGTTTTATGAAAACTTGTTCTAGTAAAATCAAAACTAAGATGATAACATGCATGAAAAATATTACACATTCAATAGTTCAGAAAGATTGAAAAATTGTAGTAGTTTTTAATAGAATACTGAATGATAAAATAAGATAAATTTAAAGTTACATATATTAAATAGATTATTCATCTTTAAATATGACTATTTTGTAACAGTGTCTTATTAATCACAAAACACCAAAGAAATGTTATTTGATATAAAATGCAAATGATAGATGAGAAATAACCCATGAATAATCAATAATTAATTGAGAAACAAAGTACAAATTACCCCAAGCCTGTTTTAGTATAAGAATTTAGTGATAATTATTAGCATATACCAAACTTTATCCCTTTGCATAGCATAGAATACACTATGCTAAAATTAAGTAGCAATTATATTCTATGCTTTCTGGTGTTATATATAACCTCTATATGATATTATAAAAAATGATTATAACTCAGAATTTCAATTAAATCTTAATTTTTCAGGTTTTGTAGGATGCCCCATGATAGATGAAACAATTATAGTGTGTGCTTAGTTTCCATCACACCATGAAAGCAGGAAAAATGGATTATGAATCCATGGAAAATACAAGCTATTATTTACAGTGTGCAGGTGTTTCTTTGACAGGAAACAAAAGTCTATCATAATTCATATTTATCAGTTCCCTCCTATCTCTTTAGTTCTAGATTTCTTCACCCTGAACTTACACTGGATTAGGATTTGTGTCTGCTATAGTGCCAGAGATTTTCATCTCTTTATAGTATGAGCCCACTGTGGCCTTACCTCTGTCAGGCTAGGGTTCCTGTGATACACTAGTTATAGGCACAAAGCATCAGAAGACATTCTAGACAACCTCTTTAGTGCATGACTTACTTTCAGCTTTCCAAGGACATCAGAACCAGTAACTAGCTAGTGGAGTAAATCTTCTATTTATCTCTGATCAGCTGATTCGCTAGAAGAGCCACCACTGTCCAGATGGTGTCCCTCCTCTAAGAACCAGGCCTTTATGCTGGGCAAAGCCTACCTGAGAAGGAACAAGGAACACACACTTCACAAGCAGGTAACTTTTGTAAAGGATACAAGAAAGTCAATACTATGCTCACTCCATGGTTAGGTTCAAAGCCCTCAAGATTTGAGGGTGTGGGGTAGAAGCATATATTCTCGGGTATAAAAATCTAATTGACAGGGCATTATGAGTCTTTGTCAAGTCTAATAAGTAAAATGTCATCAATACAATAAAGACTACTATGTTCAGATAACTTAGTTTACTGTAGTCTACATGCCTACTGGAACATAGGGAGTGAATGTGAACATTTGATTCTTCTTACAGAGGGAACTGAAGAGACAACAATTGCCAGATTAGTAGCCCATAACATATTTTACATTGTTACCAATACCACATCCCGACAGCAACTGTGAGTAGGGTTCTGATGTCTTGGTATAAGATGTATTTACCTAGTGTGATTCACCACACTCCATGTGTTATTGATTTCTTAACAAGGACACACCAGAGTGTCAAATGGGGAAATGGCAGATACCAACAGCCCAAAATCGTTTAAGTTTTTCAAATAGCTTCTTCCTCTTTTCTGCATTTTCACTGGAATATGTGTTTGTGTGTGCATGTGTGTGTATGTGTGTGTGTGCATGCACATGCACACACTCAGTCACATCTGACTCTTTGCAACTATGGACTGTAGCCCACTAGGCTCCTCTGTCCATGGGATGTCCCCGGAAAGAATACTGGAATAGGTTACCATTTTGTACTCTAAGGATCAAACCCACGTCCTTTGAGTCTCCCTGCATTGGCAGGAGTATTCCTTACCAACTGTGCCACCTTGGAAGCCTGGGGTATAGAATTGCTTATAACTTCTGATTTACTTCTTGGCTGAATTGGGTGTCATGTTTAGGGATTATAAAACTTTCTTCTGTCGTGCCCAACTCTTTTTGGCCTCATGTACTGTAGACTGCCAGGCTCCTCTGTCCATGAGATTCTCCAGGCAAGAATACTTGAGTGGGTTGCCATTTATTTCTCCAGGGGATCTTCCTGACCAAGGGATTGAACCTGAATCTCGTATGTTTCCGGCATTGGCAGGTGGGTTCTTTACCACTAGCGCATGGTGCTAAATGCACACACAGTATTTAGGGATTACCAATTAGCCCTTCCTACCATGATGGGTCTTAACTCCAGTCAGAAAACAGACATGGACATTCCATTAGATATTATGTATATCTATCTCAATTATGTACACAAGAACTAAAGAAATAACAATAGTGTGTGTGCATAAATCCGCTCGTCTCAGGTAAGGTGAAGTCCTAAGTTCTTTTAGGACTTCACAGGATGGATAGATGCATAGATGAATAGATATATAGACAGACAAATCTTTACCTTGCCAGAATAAACCCTCTCTCTTACGGGAGGACCATGCTATCATTTGATCCCCTGATATTATCAGATCCTATTTAAAAGCCTTCAAATGGTTTCATAATTTCTATTCCTTCAATGCATTGTTCCCTGGTAAATGCCTACACATTGCTTAAAAAATACTGGAGAAATATTTATTTCATATTATGGAAGACATACTGCAGAGATCTTCCTCAAGAGAACAGAGCATCCTCTTCTGTCTGTGAACTGACTTAGAGCCAGAAACTGGTGAGAGCTGAGAACTTTCCATTGCAGCTTCTGATATCTTGTGCTTTTGCTTGCTACCTCTTGATATTTTCAGGAAAATAAACATATTTACAGTAAAAAAAAAAAAAAACAACAAACTGAAAGCACCATGAAGTCAAACTGGATTTGTCTACTCATATGTTCTGATTATCTATTTCTGTTCAACAAATTAGTCCAAAACTTACTGGCTTAAAACAAATGCTTAATTTTGCTCATAATATTGTGGGTCAGAAATTCAGGAAAAGCTCAGCTGGCTGATCTGTGCCTGATCCATGTGCCATCTGGGCTTGAGAAATTGGCAGCCAAGATGGCTTTTCCTCACATGTCTAGTATATGCCGCTCAGTCTTTTCTGTCTTTTCTTTCTCTCTCTCTCCACATGGCATGTCATTTCCTGGCCTCTCGACACAGTTTAAACTTCTCATATCGGATTTCTTATATGACAGCTAAGGCACTACCAACACCACCTCCCCTCACACATGTATTTCTACAGCAAATATTTCAAGAAATAGGAGAGAAGAAGCTGCCAGTCTCTTAATTAAGACCTAGACCTTGAGATTTGCACAGTGACACATTTACCATATTCTGTTGCTCATGGAGAGGGAGAGGCCACCCAGATACAAGGGGAGGAGGTTTAGATTCTCTCATTAGGAGGAGTGTCAATCTGGGTCTGTCTTGAATCTATCAGACAATGTTTCCATGGGAAACCCACAGATTAAGGTACTTTGTTTGCCACTACAACTCTCCTGTCCACTATAATAATTATAATTCTGCAGTGTCATAATATGGCCTCTGCCATTTTAAAGAATATGATTTCCATGAATTGCAAGCATCTTTTACGGTCAATCTAAGCCTACATATTATATCAAACATTGGTTTGCTCAAAAATGTCAAGGTCCCATTGCCAGTGCACCTCTTAAAGCTTTAGTGAATGGTGTGTCACACAGAAGTAGGAGGCATTCTCCACCCTAACATAATAAATCCATTCTTACCATCTCATTATTGTTGTAGCCTTCTGTGTCCTTCTTCAGTACCATACTGTGATAATCACAGCACATCACCTTGTCTTCAGTAAGGCCAGTATCATGTTCATAAGTTAACAACCATCCTAGATGAGTGTTACGGCCAGCTTCATTTCTCCCAGGTAAGAAAATTAAGCACAATTCATAAAGAAGTATCCTCATGTCAATACAGTTCTCCCTATGAGTTCTTTCATTCTGATCACAAGTCCAGTATCACTAAGTTCTCTTCCCTCATGTGTTCCTCTGTTTTCCTTCTTGTCTTTATTAACTAGGAACTCCAATTACTCTAAAAATAAGGCCTTTCCTTACAGCAGGAATTATCTTGTCCTGGTGGTATGTGCTGAGAAGTGACTCTAATTATTGGTCCAAGAGGCAATAAGCAGAAGCAGACAGAAGCATACATGGTTCCTGACAAAGGCAAGCCGTATCTTGCACTGCTTTCTTCCAACAAGTGGCAGGGGTTAAAGTCCTTCACCCTGTCCAGGGGATTACTGAGAAATTTGGAGGTTCCAGATCCTCACAGTCATCTAGTAGAATGACCCAACCACAGACCTCTGACTTGTACTATTTTCCTTAGAGGCCTGAGGACTTGGCATAAAATGTTTTTAAAAATTATGTGTTCAGTATTTTTTGAGCCTTGCCACTCATAATTAAATCCATGACTTGGTTTTCTCCATAGTATTCTTATCTTATATTCAAGAAATATGAATATCTTTAACTCAGCCATGGAAGCTCCTGGTTTGCTCCGTATGACTTGAGTTGGCAGATTTAAGAAACTTAGATATCTAACACTTCAACTTTTGCATGTTCCTTATCACAGCCCTCCACTCATGACAGCCTGGAAAAGCATAAGCACTTTGTATGCCTGGTCTGATCATCACTTCACCACAATGCAATCCTTCTGTCATCAGATAAATAAGCAGTCCCCTTCCAGAATGCTACGTTATGCAGGGTGGAGATGTTCTTATCACCATGTTTTTAGTCTGTTTTCTCTTCCAAGGGCTCAGTTTGAGTTCAGGTCCTTCTAGTTGACCAGAATCTTGACTCCAGAGAGAAGGAGTGAGAGGAGAGTAAAACAAGGAAGGGGAAAAGGCCAATACAAAGATAAAATTTTGATCGGCAGCCTCGGTGGGGGTCTAGTATTCCAACCCTCTATAAACTTCTGAGAATTCCTATGAATGGATCTCGGCATAGTCCATGATGGAGGGAATGGAGATGCCTTAACGTTCTGTTTCTACTCTGACTGGGTGAAGGCTTCTCTGGGGCACAGGCTCTGCTACACCTGTAGATGCACACGTATGAGTCACACAGACATCACAGTGACATCATCAGAGAAGTTCCAGTTCCAGGCAGAAGCCAGAGGAATGTGGCACCTGCTATGCTGAGACCTTTTCATGTGAAGTTTGTTGATGCTTGTGTAGAACTCTTTTCTCTGTGATATGAATCAAACAGTAGGATCTCAGATATTGCTCAAGAGTTCATCTGAAAAAGAGTCTAAGAGAGACACGATATGAGATGGAAAAAAATGTTGACAGACCTTAAACATGAAGTAAATACAACATAATTTGGAGATGTCTTTAGATACTTGGTATAAAGGGCAGAGGATTCAAACATTCTAGCTTTTGGAACTCTTGAGTGTGGGGAAGCTGAACCAAATATAGGTTTGGGGTTAAAAACAAATTTCAATGAGTCAACCTAAAGTACCTGTGTAAAATTTTAAACTTCATCCAGGATTTTTATTTAATGAATCACAAGAAGATAAAAAAGGGGTGAATTTTCCTTGTTTTTTTTGTTTGAAATTAGATGAGAAATGCATCTGAACATCAAAAGACTTCCAGGAACTTCATCAGACTTCACCAGAAAAATACTGATGGGGACAGACTGGAAAAACACAGGCAGCTTCCAGGCTGGTATCAGAGAACAATATGCCAGATTAAGAGGCATTGCTGTAGCTAATCTATAATGAGAACAAAGAGCATAATTATCTCCTGAATGCCAGAGCAAACTGGAAAGAAGCTCAAATAATGACAAAGTTAAAGTGCCTTGCCAAAATCTCTTCTAGATTTGGCTTTCTCCCAGTTCTCCATAGGCCACTTTATGAAGTCTTTGTTGGGTCCTAAAACATTTAGACAGGGAAACTTACACTGTTCTCTAAATCAAAGTTCCACTCACAATTGTAGACAAAAAGAAAAAAAAAGAATCTTCCATAAACAGAAGCAGAGGAAGAAGTCACAGGCACTGAGCACAAAATATCCTAGTACAAATGAGTTGAGCAATGCTCTGTGGGCTTATAAATTTATTTTCTTTAAGTAAAATCAATTCAAGAAACTAGGCCCAAGATAATTTTAAAGGAATGCACTTGTGTGTGCAAAGTTCCAAAATATTACACAGCTTAAGAAGCTAGTTGAGAGGGGAAGGGAAAATGGGGAATGGAGATAAACTGCTTTAAATAATATATATATATATATACATATATATATATATATATATATATACATATATATATATATATATATATATATATATACATACACATATTTAATAAAGTAGTTTACATAATCCAAAACAATTTGGGCTCAGAAACTACCTAGAAAATTGAAGTAGAAGCTTTTGAAAGCTCAATAGAATATATGAGAAAAGGAGAGAGAGATGAAGTAAGAATAAATATAGAAGCAAGAAAGTCTAGTTTATGTAAATAAAAATTAAGGACAAAAAATTTTAAAAAAAGGAATGGGGAATAACTTCTAAAATTATGAAAATAAATTGTTAATGAATTAGAGAAATGATTTGGCAAATTAAAAAAAATCAATTTCTTATCTTAGAGAAAGCTTAAAAATTATAAAGAAGAAAAGGCATAAAAACAATTGCTACAAGCATCATTACAATTGAAACAAGTTAATTGCAATTGCAAAATCCAATAAAATAATTTATGCTCATCTAGATTTCATCTATAACAGTAAATAACAAAATGAAACCAAAGGAAAATATACACAGTGACTTCCAGAAGACACAGCAAAAGCCAAACTAATTTCAATTTTTAATTCATCTAGGTAAGCAGCACTGGTGCTTTTGAACTGTGGTGTTGGAGAAGACTCTTGAGACTCCCATGGATTGCAAGGAGATCAACCAGTCAATCCTAAAGGAAATCAGTCCTGAATATTCATTGGAAGGACTGATGCTGAAGCTCCAATATTTTGGCCAACTGATGAGAAGAACTGACTCACTGGAAAAGACCCTGATGCTGGGAAAGATTGAAGGCTGGAGAAGAAGGGGATGAAAGAGGATGAGATGATTGGATGGCATCACCAACTTGATGGACATGAGTTTGAACAAGCTCCAGGAGGTGGTATGGACAGGGAAGCCTGGCGTGCTGCCGTCCATGGAGTCGCAAAGAGTCAGACACGACTGAGAGACTGAACTGAACTGAAGCAGCAGTAACACATTTTCACATAAGTAAAAACGCAGGAAATATACAGCCCACAGCTTCATTAATCTGTCTCTCACATGCATACTCATGCATATACACAGCTCCGACACATCACATCCCCTTATCAGAGGGAATGTAAAGACAGACTCAAAATCTTTTGACAATATTGATGAGTTTATATGCTAATTCTGTAAATGAATGCATGGAAGTGCCCCAAATCAGATACTTTAAAGCATTCCCTGCTTATCCTTACAATGAAATCAATTAATAAATGTAAAATTCAGTAATATGCGATGTGAAAAGCAAAATGGTTTGTTAAATTAAAAAAAAAAAAATCCAGTAAAGAGATATTTTATCTCTTCTAAGTGCCTATAGAGTTGAATGAAGTACAGTCATTTCCGTGGAGCTTCAAAGAGGAAAGTTTTACATACCTTTCAAAACTGAGTTGTCAGTATAAATATTATGAGTGCAGCAAATTAAATATAAGCAAATCAACCTAAATTCTCTAACTTTGGAGAGAAATTTTATTTCTCAAAAGAAGATTCTTGTTGGAAATAACGTGAGATGATTTTTAAATTCAGAATATTATTTGCTATAAAAGGGAAAGACATTTTTGTTTTTTTCTAATTTTACTGAGATGCCTTTACTGTTAGAAAACTCTGCAGTTTCAAGGCCAAATACTGGAATTCCTTTACCTAGCTCCAACAGTGGTGGGGGGAGGGGAAGTCTGAGGTCCTCTAAACATATAATATGGAGGACAAAATAAGGGAATAATTTTAACAAGTGGAGTATGAAATTTGTAATATTTTGCCTCTGCTTCTGTCCTCTATTGGTTATTAAACAATGCTTTTTTAAAATGCTCATCTTTCTAAGACCCTTTATCTAATATATATAAACAGCAATTTTAAATATTATTATCTGACACTTCAGAGTATATTCTTTAGTGTACTTTGTTAATTTTCAGACTGTGTTACATCATGTGGCATTTTTAATGCTTAAATTTATGACACATTTTAGAAGAGTTATTGCTTAATATGATTCATTATTTCCAGCATTACTAATATACATTGTAAGGTTTTGCCCCTTCCTTCCTGCAAAGGTGACCTTCCAATGTGAATACATACTGGATATCCATGTTGTAAAACACAGAATCTTCATTTTGGATGTGGTTTGAGAATTCATGAACATATTTGTATTTGAGAATGGAGGATACACCTTCCATTGCTTTGAAAGGTAAGCAAACAAAGCTACATGATTTTCTAGGTCTCTAGTGCTAATGGAAATCCTCAGTTATAAGAGGGTGAAAGACTAGAAAGAAAAGGAATCCCGTATTACTGACCTGTTCTAAAACACTTTTTAAGTATTTGATCTCTGGAATAGACTGCAATACCATAAAAGGAGAGTGTTACTTGCCCAGACTTGGTGCTTTGCCCAAGTTCAGTGCAGCAGCACCACATGGGTGCTTCTTCTTAGAGAAGGCTGGAGGTCAATACAAAATAGAAGTAAAAACAGCATACATATCAAGAGCCTGCCCAAACATAGAGAAGTCCACAAATGACATATATGTCATCATACCTTCCTTCTTAAGTCTGAAAGTCACACTCATAAGCAAAGCAGCAATGTACTTTATAAAAACTGGGTTTTCAGTGTAGCCTATTCAGATGACTACCCACACCTAATTCATTCAACAGGATATCATAAGTGACAAAATATGATATTCCAGGGACTTTAGATGCTAAATAAAGGCAGGCTTATCACTTGCATTTTGGGAGACACTCAAAGAAACACAGAAAAGTAGAAACGCTTTATAATGGAAAAAAAGGAAACTTCTGGTGTGCCTTTTTTTTGAGGCTGTTAACATGAGGAGGCTGTGCAGTGTCTAGAAGCAGGACATCTATCAATTCATTAGTGATGCTCATTTAGCTTTCTACACTTGGTCCTAAATTGGACATGGAGGCAAAAGTTAGGGAAGCTGTCAGTTATTGATAGTGAAAGTTGCTCAGTCATGTCCGATTCTGCAATCCCATGGACTATACAGTCCATGGAATTCTCTAGGCCAGAATACTGGAGTGGGTAGCCTTTCCCTTCTCCAGGGGATCTTCCTAACACAGGGATCGAACCCAGGTCTTCCTCATTGCAGGTGTATTCTGTACCAGCTGAGCCACAAGGGAAGCCCAAATCCTGGTCATTTTGAGCTGATTGTTGTGGGGGTTATCATTTGGCTTCCTGAAATGGTTATTAAAGATACTAGTTTACCTTCTTGTAATGATTATTGAAAACAGTAGGTTGGCTTTCTGGACTGGTTACTGCCAATTGTGGATCAGAGTTCTATTATATATGGTCTGGTCATTGTAAACTCAGTTTCTCAATTTATTAGTCACTTTGCAAGGGATTTTCTGTGTAGTAGTTTATTCTGGTAAAAATCCTATAATAAAGGCACTGCTGCTGTTCTTATCCTAAACATGAAAAATTGAAGCCGAGAAATGTTACAAAATTAAGTTCAAGGTCACTCACGTAAGAAATGATGGTGATATGATTTTAATTCTTTAATGTATTATTAACATGTATAGCAATGCTGATCAAATAGAACTTTCTGTGATGATAGAAATACATAAAATCCCAGCTGTCTAATATGATAATCCCTGGACACATGTATCTACTGAGCACTTGTGTGACTGAAGAACTCAATCTTTAAATATGCTTAGTTTTAATTGCTTTAAATTCTTACTCAAATAGCCACAGTTGTCAGTAGTGGCTCATGTTTCTGTATGAAAGAACAGAGCTCTATACAACACTGATTGTCTGAAAACAGGGTTTCTGAGGGAAATGTGTTAGTCAGTTCAGGCTGTTTTAACAAAAATGTGTAGACCAGGTGGCTTAAAAGCAGAATTTTATTCTTCGTGGAGGATGGGGAGTCTGGGATCAAGGTGTCAGCAGAGTCAGTCTCCAGCGAGAGCCCTCTTAGTTTTTAGCCAGCTGGTCTGGCTGTGTCCTCACACGTCAGAAAGACCATTCCTCTCATGTCTCTTCTTACAAGGGCAATAATTCCGTTTATGAGGGATCTACTCTCATCACCTAATTATTTCCCAAGCACCCCACCTCTCATCACTGGGCTCAGGGTTCAATATACGAATTTTGAGGAACACATTCAGCCCACTATTTTTATATCCAAGTTATATAGAATGGAAAAAATAGGGAACAGAGTGGAAGAAGATAGAATGAACTATAATTGCATTACATCATATGTATATGTGTTTATATTGCATAATCTCTATATGAACATATGTGTATGCTCTATTATTCTATATTCCATACATATGCTAGTATATAAGTTGCATACAAAAACAGAGTTACAGTATTTATAGCTAGAATAGAATAGTATAAACTAGCAGTGGTAGCAACAACAGTAAGAAGGAATGAAGCTGATTCACTGTAATATTGAAAGATTAAAAGTTCCAGTTGTTGAAGGATAAAGTGGTTACTAAATTGTCAAAATCTTTCTACATCTCAACTGTGCTATAGTTTCCAAAGGAATGGTTGCCAGTGGGTTTATATGGCACTTTTTATTACCTTATTTCTATCCTCTATTAGTTGATATTACTTGATATTCTCAGTTCCTAAAAATCAAATGAGCCAAATACAGTATATTTAATGTGTGCAATTTTGCCTTGAAACTAAACACTAACTTCCTTTTTAATCCTATATGCATTTTATGATATACCATACCTAAATGGTAAGACTTAACATTCTTTCTCCTTATACTGGCATTTAGCATACAAGAATGGTAATTAGATACATAAAATAAAAATGTAAAGGCATAACTTCAGATATAAGGATCTTAAATTTGTTATGTATGGATATACACTATATTAAGTTAATGTTATACACTCCCATCAACCCTAACAAATTATGTGAAATATACGTTCTTCTGTTATTGACAAATGCTAAGTAGCAACTCACCCAACTTTTTAAATATTTTCCAGTTAAAGTTTTAGTCAGAAGTATATTGTTTAAATGACAGTATTATGTATGCCTCCATAATGGCTAATCATATTTTTGAATCCAGCGCTACAGGAACAATTAACTTTGCTCATTATGTTTGATGCACGTCTAGAATCATATCTTTTTTAAAAAAAAATCAAAACAGAATACTTTAAATTCTTCTTTGTGCCTTAACCAGTTGTGAGTTTAACTCCTCAGAATTTGTAACAATTTTGCATACATTATTTACAGAAAACAATGTTTTTAATTTTCTTCTTCAACTTCAATTCAATTAAATTTGCTGAGTGACTATTGTTCTCAGGGAATGAAGATAACTATAGTCTAAATCTTGAAGTTAATTTATAGGTTTGGGGAAAATAAACACATAAGTTAAACTTTTCAATAAAATATTAGTATTATATTTAAGAATAATGGTAACTTTATGTACAGAATGCTATGAGAAGACAGACATGGAACATTTTAGCAAACTCTGAAGTCTAAGGGAAGATTTTTAAAGGAGGTACTATCATACAATAAAGTTAATGACAAGTCGACTATAGTATTACCACCAAATAAAACAAAACATCATCATTTTTATTTACTCTTTCTCGTTCCTTCTTAATTATTCTGAGTGTAGAAACTGAAAGCAAATTAGGCTATCAATGAAAGTTTTGAAGCATTAATATGCAATTGTCCCCATAATATGGCTTCAATGATGGCTAATAAATCCAGATTTACATTTCTGGCACTTTAGAAACAAAATGTAACAAAGTAAATTTAATATAAACCAAGACATGATAAATTACTTGTGCATAATTCTCATTTCAGCATTTCTAAATGTCGTTTCTTGTCAATTCATAAATAATAAATGTAAGTATATTAATAAAGTGATTGCAGCGCTGTGCTTTGTCTGACTCTTTGCAACCCATGGACTATAGCCCACCAGGCTCCCTCTGTCCGTAGGGATTCTCCAGGCAAGAATTCTGGAATGGGTTGCCATGCCCCCCTCCAGGGGGTCTTCCCGAGCCGGGGATCAGACCTAGGTCTCCCACATTACAGGTTGATTCTTTACCATCTTAGCCAGCAGGGAAGCCCCAGTAAAGTGACTGCTTAGTGTCTGTTTTCCTGGATGTGAGACTCTGGGTCATCAAATCAGGTTAGAATTACACTTTAAAAATATTAAGTGACCCAATACAGTCAGAGTCTATTAAGTAGAAAATAGGTTTAGAAGTTTAGGACTCATTCATTAACTGAGTCATTATTACAGCAAATATTTTCTGAGCCCCTTCCACATATGGCACTGGATGAGAGCATAACTTCTCTAGAGATACAGATCTGGATAATGGCTTAACAACACAACACATTACATATTCAATATAACTATGGTTCAGAAAGACAATATATACTATATAGAGTCAATATTATACAGAGGGGGTTTTCATCTGTGTAAGTTCTAGTAATAAAGAATCTTAGTGAATATTGGTGTATATATATATATATATATATATATATATGTTTTTTGTTTGTTAAGTAATGTCAAACTCTTTGCAAGTATGTGTGTGCATTTGTGTGTATATACATACATGTCATAATATCAGCATGTTAGCTATTTGAACCATATGTTAGTTCTAAACTGCTCAAATAAATTTCTTTCAGATTTTATCAATGCTCCCTGTCAACTTAACCTATAATAGTTTATTTTACCTTCTATTCTGAACTGTGGTGTTGGAGAAGACTCTTGAGAGTCCCTTGGACTGCAAGGAGATCCAACTAGTCCATTCTAAAGGAGATCGGTCCTGGGTGTTCTTTGGAAGGAATGATGCTAAAGCTGAAACTCCAGTACTTTGGCCACCTCATGTGAAGAGTTGACTCATTGGAAAAGACTCTGATGCTGGGAGGGATCGGGGGCAGGAGGAGAAGGGAATGACAGAGGATGAGATGGCTGAATGGCATCACTCACTCAATGGATGTGAGTTTGAGTGAACTCCGGGAGTTGGTGATGGACAGGGAGACCTGGCGTGCTGCAGTTCACAGGGTTGCAAAGAGTTGGACACCTCCGAGCGATTGAACTGAACTGAACTGATTCTCTAAATACAGTTACTTTTTCTTTGATCTGGGGAATATATCAATTCTTTCATTTCATGAAATCCACCTATAACTGAAGTCAAACCAGGCTTGTGAATATTAAGTAGGTGTCTTATAACTCAGGTGTGAAGCTTGATGAAGAAGCAAGATTTCTTCCTGGCCTTTTGATTTGAGTCAAGCATGATCTGTTAAACACTCAACAAACTGCTTTTTTTAGCAATAAAATCTCCAGAAGAATTTCAAGGGCTTATATCCAATTTTGTTTTGGCTCTCAAGTCACAGATTCATACCAATCCCACTAACCCTTTCATTAATGCTTTTACTAGATTGTCTGAATTTTATTTCTGCTGGCCTTGGAGGACTGAGAGACATCCAATAACCCCAGAATCTTCACCCTTCATCTACTCTAAACCAGTGCACAGACTATAAAGGAAAAGCAAGCCTTGCTATGACTACTGAGTAAAAAGTCTTTATCCTTAACTTGTCTGTCTTTGTAAATGTCTGTTAATCAACTCTTTTCCAGTATTCACATTTATTTATAACTAGATTCCCAATTCATTGAACACTCCATTTTAGATACTAGCATTCTGATATTTGACAAGGCCATTGACTTATTTGTGAAACCATAGGCAATGCTGAAAAATTAATGGCTGATTTTCGGCACCATTCACATTTTAGTCTCAAACTGGATTTCAGAACTATCTTAGAGAACCAAGTAACAAAGGACAGGAACTTAACATCTGAGGAATGTAATCACTATGCTTGTACATGTCTCACTCCAAACAGGAGATTTAGAATGGACATTTCCACTTTTATTTTTATTTAATTTTCTTTAAATCTAATGACCATCTTCTGATATACATACATTTGGCTATAAGTCTTCTAGTCATGCCATAGTGGGCATGTGAGCCAATTATGAATGTTGTTGTTGTTCAGTTGCCTAGTCGTGTTGGAATCTTTGTGACCCCCATGAACTGAAAAACGCCAAAACTTCCTGTCCCTCACATCTCACAAATTTTACACAAGTTTACATTCATTATATCAGTGATGCCATCCAGCCATCTCATCCTCTGATGCCCTCTTCTCCTTCTGCCCTCAGTCTTTCCCAGCATTGGGGATTTTTCTAAAGAGTCAGTTGTTTGCATCAGATGATCAAAAACTGGACTTTCAGCTTCAGCATCAGTCCCTCCAATGAGTATTCAGCGTCGATCTCCCTTAAGATTGATTTGATCTGCTTGCTGTCCAAGGGATTCTCAGGAGTATTCTCTAGCACTACAGTTCAAATAACACCAGCTGTGATACTTTGGAATGTATAGGCTACCACATTCTCACACCAAAGAGAAAGAACCCTCATTACCAGCCACCAAAACTTTACAGTCAATGAGAATTTGCTTCTAGTAAATCTATTCAAAAACATTAACATATACTCTAGGCAAGATGCTTTTCAAAGAGAAACTGATTCCAAACTAGTTCAAGATGTGATTATGTCTATATATGATGTATGTATGTAAACAAAATAAATAATATCCACGGCACTAATGGTTATTATTTTTAACACTAACCAAAACTAGCCACTGAGCTGATAATTTAACAACAATTCTCTTTCTGAATTTGCATAAAACCATATTTCTGTGCTCATTTTATAGATGCTTTCTCTGGTAAAAATGCCATGATCTGACTGGTTTCTATATCTAATTTAATTGGTTTGCATATATCATTTAAATACTACCAAGAGATAACTAATGACCTGAATTAGATTTACAAGACATATTTTACCCATGTAGATTTTTAATCCTATGAAACTGGTGGAGAATTAAAAAACAAAAACAAAAACAAAAAAACACACACAGCCAACATTTCTTAATTTTGATTGATGATATAACTTTACATAATGAGATATTTTAGACCTATAATCTAATGGAAAACCTTAAATAGTCAAATATCTTTAGATTAATCATTTATTTCAAGTGTTCTGAAATTTCAAAATCTCTTGTAAATCTTTAAATCTATTATATCTGGGGGCTTCCTTAGTAGATCAGACTGTAAAGCATCTGCCTGCCATGTAGGAGAACCAGGTTCTACTACAGGTATACAACGCTAAATGTGATAACGATTTTGAACATCACTTCAAGATTGTGGTGGCTCAGATAGTAAAGAATCTTCCTGCAATGTGAGAGACCTCAGTTCAATCCCTGAGTTAGGAAGATCCTCTGGAGAAGGAAATGGCAACCCACCCCAGTATTTTTGCCTGGGAATCCCATGGACAGAGGAGCCTAGAGGGCTACAGTCCTTGGGGGTCACAAAAGTCAGAAACAACTGAGCTACTAACACTTTTATACTTTCAAAATTGTTAGTTATCTATCCATGTTCAATTTCTATTCTATTCTGTTCCTTAAAGTACATCTGTGCCTATGCTTTATTCACTTGCCCTGTGTGGCATTTAGAATGTAATAGAGACAAGGCTGACACCTTTGTCTACTCTGGCTATACTCAATTTAGCAGTGGTTAGCAATTCCATAGAAGAGTCTGTTATTACTCTGAATACATTTTATGTAAAAACTTGAGAAATTCATTTCAGGCTGTTTATTTCAAAGACAAACACCCTATCCTGGGACTGGGATATGCATGTTCACTTTTATTCAATATTCTTCTGGCACATACTATGACAAGTAAATTTCCATTCTGAAGTTGATGTTAGGCAGCCTCTAAGCACGTAGCAGTAGTATTAGGAGCATAAGGCAAATGAAATAATCCCATTATCAATCCCTTTGCTTCCAGTTTACTCCCTACCAAAATCAATCATTTTAACTGTTGCTATATAATCTTTCAAAATATCACTTCCATCATGTCATAATATTGGCCAAAACACTACAGTTGTCAAGATTCATTGTCTCAAAGAGAAAGAATAATTTCCTTTCTACATTTTCCACAGTTCCCAAACTACATTTTAATGTTACATACTCAACATTCTAATACCAATGTTTTCCATGCTAATTAAAATGTTCTATTCAGACTTAAAGCCTCCACACTGCATTCCCCTGATTTCCTAACACTCACTGAAATAAGACTTAAGATGTGCTTTGTTATCAGTCATAATCCTCTGTACTTTCAGATGTAAATTTCAGTATATACATGTGATCCTAACTTCTCCCAAAATTTGAATTTTATTAGGTCACAAATTCACTAACCACTACTAACTTGCATGTTAAATGATGATATTATACACTATATTTGTCTTTAATTGTCCCACTTTCCCCTTATTCATGATATAGAATTTGTGTAACTTAGTGTATGTTTGCTAAACTATGTTAAATATGTGAATATATCCAAACTTCAGTCAATCTAGTACATACTAATTATGTTGTAATTATTGGTGATGTTACAATAGATCTAAAGATGAAAAGAGAAAATACAAATTAAGGAGCTAAAGGACAATTGTAAACTTCTTCAAAATAGTTCTTATAATGTACCCCTCTCTCTGTGATTGTGGTCACACACTCAGTTGTTTGTGACTGAGATCGCAAGGACGGTAGTCCACCAGGCTCCTCTGTCCATGGAATTCTTTCAGCAAGAATACTGGAGAGGGGTGCCGTTTCCTCCTCCAAGGGATCTTTCTGGCCCAGAGATCAAACCCACACCTCTTATGTCTCCTGAATTGGCAGGTAGTTTCTTTATCACTGGCATCACCTGGGAAGCCCATCTCCCTCCTATATTTGTACAATATACATATATATGGTGTAATTTTGTAACAAACACAAAATTAAGACAGTTTATAAACTGTGCAGGTGAAAATATTGGCTATGATCAATATTAGTTTGGATAAAACTGAAAAAGAAAATTGCCATTTTTAACCATTAATACGCACAGATTTTGGGCTTCCCTGGTGACTCAGATGATAAAGAATCTGCTTGCAATGTGGGATACCCGGGTTTGATCCCTGGGTCAGCAAGATCCCCCAGAGAAGGGAATGGCAACCCTCTCCAGTATTCTTGCCTAGGAAGTCCCATGGACAGACGATCCAGCAGGCTACAGTCCATGGGTTGCAAAGAGTCAGACATGACTGAGAAACTAACACCAGTTAGTTTCTGGTGTTAGATGCAGATTCTTAGGCTTTATGAAAATAATGCATTATTTTAAGGCAGATTACTATCTTCAAGTATGGCATAACACCAATGAAACAGTTTTTCAAAAAGTGTACTAAAAGCTAAAGCAAAGTCATGCTAGGTCGCAGACTTCATCCATCAAAACAACGTCATAAAGTCTTGATCTAAAATCCTTATGTTGTCAATCAATTTCTTCCTTTGGTATAATCTAAATCTGTAATGAAATAAGCCAATGGCTAAATAATAAAAATCTCAATTTCTTATGTTTATAGAAAAAGGATTTATGAACATATACACTTTTGGCAACTACCTAATCTTATCAGTTGGGAAGGGGATGCAAATTAAAAGGAGCTGGTAATAATGGAAACTAGCATTTATTGGTTACTGTACAATAAACAGAGTACTTTCTTCAGTTTAATCCACACAAAAAAATGTTGGGTATATTGGCATTACAAATAGGATACTGAAACCTAGATAAGATCAGAAAATTGCTTTGATGCCCAGTATGTTTAACTATTATGTTATTACATCCTGTCAGAATTACAGGGTATCTTTATTATGGGCTTCCCTGGTGGCTCAGATGGTAAAGCATCTGCCTGCAATGCAGGAGACCTGGGTTTAATTTCTGTGTCAGGAAGATCCCCTGGAGAAGGAAATGGCAACCCACTCCAGTACTATTACCTGGAAAATTCCATGGACAGAGGAGCCTGGTAGGCTACAGTCCATGGGGTCACAAAGAGCTGGACAAAACTGAGTGACTTCACTTTTGTTCAAAGACTAGTGGCAAATGGTGCATAATGCATTCTTGGGGGAAAAAAAAAGTTTTTCAGTATCAGTTGAATAAACATTAGAGTGAGATATAACTCTAGTCTAGATCTCAGGTGTCATGTAATTACATATTAAATTTAAAGATAATTTTAAGAAAGCAGTGAAAGTGATATGAAGTTAATAGAGATTTTAAGACAAGGATATGATATGGTTTGTAGGAAGGGATGAGGAAAGATCATTGTTACTGCAATGTGAAAAATGAATGGCAGGAAGTCCTAGTTCTAACAAGAACAGGTCAAATTACTTGCACTAAACTTGAATTGAGAAAAAGTCCACCTAAATTTTGAAAGACATAGTCTAGGGACTTCCATGGTGGCTCTGTGGTAAAGAATCCGCCTGCCAGTGCAGAAGACACGGGTTTGATCCCTGATCCTAGAAGATCCCACCTGCCATGGAGCAACTAAGCTCATGAGCCACAGCTGTTGAGACTGTGCTCTAGAGCCTGAGAGCCGCAACTACTGAAGCCACTGAGCCTTAGAGCCTGGGTTCCACAACCAAAGAAACAAGGGCAATAAGAAGCCTGAGCACCACAACCAGGAGAAGCCCCCACTGGCCACAACTAGACAAATACTCCACACAGCAATGAAACCCCAGCACAGCCAAAAATAAAATAAATACAATTATTTAAAAAGAGAGTCTACAAATACTGAATAAATCAAAAAACAATTTGAAATTTCTATGCCAAGTTATGGAGAAGTCCAAATTTACAAAGGTAAACACAGTCTTGAAACAACAAGATTTTTCTTATTCTGATGGCATTTGTGGATATCGTTCACTTAGACTTTAGTTTCAGAAATTTCCAGGGTAAGAAGGAAAAAAAAAAAAAAGCTGGAAAAACACTATGTGACTCTCCCCTGCACTGTGGTGCTAGCACAAATTTCTGCTCATCTTTAGAAAGTGAAAGTCACTCGGTCTTGTCGGACCCTTTGCAAACCCCTGGAATTCTCCAGGCCAGAATACTGGAGTAGGTAGCCTATCCCTTCTCCAGGGGATCTTCCTGACCCAGGAATCAAACCAGGGTCTCTTGTATTGCAGGCAGATTCTTTATCAGCTGAGCTACCAGGGAAGCCCCCGCAACTTTAGAAATAACAGCAAAAAAGAAATAACCCCTCCTTACCCCCACCCACAATAAAACCAAGTTGGTGCTGATCAGGGTAAAACAATAATAGCAACAACAATGATAAAGTTGAGAGAGGGGAGGGATTTCTGATAAGCCATGGCAACAGACTGTGAACATACAAATTCCTGCCTTGGATGCACATGGCTGTATTGATCAGGGAACCTCAACTAAATAATCTAGTTTCAATCTAGTTATACACCAAAACAAATACAAAATAGTAAAATTTTTTTTGTTGTTGTTAGAAAATGGTCAGGACACAAAGAAACCAGTGAACAGGAGGCAAAGCCACTTGACAACAAGTAATTATGACAACAGATCTACGTGTACTTTGCATACACTCATTATCAAAGTGTACAGTCCCCTTAAACAGCCAATGTGAAAAAAGTGTAGCCAAGTTGATTGTTTAAGAAATATCATGAGTCTTTACTTAGAAAGGCTGAAGAAGACTCAGAGATACATACTAGGCTTATTAATTACAATATTCAACATGCAAAGCTATAGTTTTTAATAGATTTGAATAGATTCAGTGCAATATTGAGTAAAATTTCAACCTTTTTCATGAAAATGCATGATCTAAAATTGATATGAAAATCCATGGGAAATTAGGACTCTCTTGAAGAACGCTATGGAAAGAAGAATTATTCTATCAGATGCAGATGTTTACTACAAAGCAACGTGAATAATTTTTCTTTTGTTTGATCAAAGGCACAGATGAATAAATTTGTGAAAGTGAAAACAGAGTCCCAAAACAAACCTATGCATATATGGTGATTTGATGTATAACAGGCTTGCCACTGTAAATCAGTGGGCGAAACAGAGGCTTTTTAAATAAATGGAGCTTGGCAATACTCTAAAGACCTTGTAAGATAAGACAGAATACCTTTGTGACTTTAGATAGCATGTCAATAAATTTAACACTTAGTCAGGAACAAAAACGTACAAAAAAACTTAAAGAAAACTTAAAAGCAGCTTCACCGGGCTAAAAGCAAAGCAACAAAAAATGACCACCACTGGTGGAACCAAAGGCAAGGGGTGGGTGGGGAGTAATCAGTTATCCAGTAAGTAAACACTGTAACATTTTTGTAAACTATCCTATGGAAACATCATCATGATATTAAGAAAGCTGTGCTTTCTTTTCTCCGTTACATTCCTCTGAGATGATTATTGTATCAGAGTGAGCAGGATGTCATAAGAGTGTGGGCACATGTAGGATGCAGTGAGGAACAGATAGCAGCGGGTTCCTCGCTACAGAATTAAGAACCAAGAGAGAGAGAAAAGCTAAGGGAACAGGTGAAGACAATTTTCCTGAGAACTAGAATTTTCTGAAGAGGAAATTCCTGATCTGTGTGTCCAAGCTCCAACGTAGCAATTCAGCCTCTACCATGAAGGATGCATCTCCACATTTTAAACCTACTACAGGCACTAAGGAAGGTTTTGACTTTGTTCCTTTCACCTTTTATAGTCTACAAGCCAAGTACATGGCAATGCTAGGAAAAAGTACATTCAAAATGTAAAATAATAAATATTTAAGCATTCAACTCCAAAAAGAGACATCATAATGAAAAATCCATATTACAAAAACCAGATATGATGCAACAAAGAAATTGAGAATACTTCAAAGAGATGATACATCACAGTAACATCATGAAGACAAAGAACTAGTTTTAAAGAAGACTGAGTAAAGTATTAGGTAAAAATATAATGAGTTAAACTAATTCAATAGATGGAGGAATAACAGAACAAATACAATTTAAGAACATGTATTAAACTGGTAATTCAATAAAGGATCTCTTACAAAAACACATGAAAAACAAAGAAATAGATGGCATACAATTAAAATTACTAAATGTGTAGGATTACTGTTGAGTTCAGATGTATAAGGAATAAAAAACTAATATGAAGAAAAAAAATTCTAGAAACATAAAAGACCTCAATGAAGGGAAAGAATCATAGTTTCAAACAGAATAGTTAAAATAAAATCCACATGTAGAATAATAATAAGGTCATCAAAGATACAGTCATTTTGAAAAGTTGTTGAAGTTAATAAATTCAAATGGAATAAAAAAATCAGATTTTGATCAGTAGTCACGGTAATGACAAGAGAATAAGAAAAAAGTGAATAAACTTTTCCAAGTTTTTATAGAAAACAATTCTGTACTACTGATTCTACATCTAATATATTAATAAAGCATGATAGTAAAATACATATAATATCCATATATATAAAGCTTAAAAAGCTTACCAAATCCATCTTTGGTAAAAAAACAAACAAACAAAAAAACTCTCGGTAGAAATACCCAAAAAGAGAGAAACAAAATTCTTCAAAGGAAGCATAAAAATTTTAAATGGGAAGTAAAGATGAATGAATATTTAATAGTGATTGGAAAGTTGGAAAACCTTTCCATACTAATCAAGTAATATCTAAAACAGAATCAAAGAAAACAGAATTTAAATGAAAAAACAAAAGCTACACACAGAAAAAAAAATGAATGAAAAAGAATATAATAGGAAAATTCACTAAATTTGGATGTTTATGAATTAAAGGTACTTGAAAAATAAAAATCACGAGTTTCAAACTCTGGCAGACAGACTTTAAGAAGGTAACCATGATTTCTGCCTCTGGTGTTCAAATGAGAGAGGAACCAAAAAGACAGGCTACAAAAGAAAAATCAAATCACAAAAAAAGAAGGTAATGATGCAGAAAAAGATGAACAAAAAAAGTATAAGACATTCAGAAAAAATAAAGTAAAATTACAGAAGTAAGGCTTTTTCATGTGTAATTATTTTAAATGAAAAAAGTTGAAACTCTCCAATCAAGAGCTAAAATCTGTAAAACTGTTATAACAAAGTGAAGTGAAGTCACTCAGTCGTGTCCGACTCTTTGCGACCCCATGGACTGTAGCCTACCAGGCTCCTCTGTCCATGGGATTTTCCAAGCAATAGTACTAGAGTAGATTGCCATTTCCTTCTCCAGGAGATCTTCCTGACCCAGGGATCGAACCAGGGTCTCCTGCATTGTAGACAGATGCTTTACCGTCTAAGCCACCAGGGAAGTAAGTAAATCTTAATGACCTTAGATTTGACAATGGATTCTTAGATATGGCACCGAACACATGATCAAAAACAAAAGATTCAGTTCAGTTCAGTCCCTCAGTCATGTCTGACTCTTTGTGACCCCATGAATTACAGCACGCCAGGCCTCCCTGTCCATCCCCAACTCCCGGAGTTCACCCAAACGCATGTCCATCAAGTCGGTGATGCCATCCAGCCATCTCATCCTCCGTCGTCCCCCTCTCCTCCTGCTTCCAATCCTTCCTTGCATCAGAGTCTTTTACAATGTGTCAACTCTTCGCGTGAAGTGGCCAAAGTACTGGAGTTTCAGCTTTAGCATCATTCCTTCCAAAGAAATCCCAGGGCTGATCTCCTTCAGAATGGACTGGTTGGATCTCCTTGAAGTCCAAGTGACTCTCAAGAGTCTTCTCCAACATCACAGTTCAAAAGCATCAATTCTTCAGCACTCAGCTTTCTTCACAGTTCAACTTTCACATCCATACATGACCACTGGAAAACCATAGCCTTGACTAGATGGACTTTTGTTGGCAAGTGATGTCTCTGGTTTTGAATATGCTAACTAGGTTGGTCATAAGTTTCCTTCCAAGGAGTAAACATCCTTTAATTTCATGGCTGCAATCACCATCTGCAGTGATTTTGCTACTGCTAAGTCACTTCAGTCGTGTCCGACTCTGTGTGACCCCATAGATGGCAGCCCACCAGGCTCCCCCGTCCCTGGGATTCTCCAGGCAAGAACACTGGAGTGGGTTGCTATTTCCTTATCTGATGCATGAAAGTGAAAAGTGAAAGGGAAGTTGCTCAATCGTGGCCAACTCTTCATGACCCCATGGTCTGCAGCCTACCAGGCTCCTCCATCCATGGGATTTTCCAGGCGAGAGTACTGGAGTAGGGTGCCATTGCCTTCTCCGAGTGATTTTGGAGCCCCCAAAAGTAAAGTTTGACACTGTTTCTGCTGTTTCCCCGTCTATTTCCCATGAAGTGATGGGAACAGATGCCATAGTCTTAGTTTTCTGAATGTTGAGCTTTAAGCCAACTTTTTCACTCTCTCTTTCACTTTCATCAAGAGGTTTTTTAGTTCCTCTTCACTTTCTGCCATAAGGGTGGTGTCATCTGACATCTGAGGTTACTGATATTTCTCCCAGCAATCTTGATTCCAGATTGTGATTCTTCCAGCCCAGCATTTCTCATGATGTACTCTGTATATAATTAAATAAGCAGGGTGACAATATACAGCCTTGACATACTCCTTTTCCTATTTGGAACCAGTCTGTTGTTCCATGTCCAGTTCTAATTATTGTTTCCTGACCTGCATATAGGTTTCTCAGGAGGCAGGTCAGGTGGTCTGTTATGCCCATCTCTTTCAGAATTTTCTACAGTTTATTGTGATCCACACAGTCAAAGGCTTTGGCATAGTTAATAATGCAGAAATAGATGTTTTTCTGGAACTCTCTGGCTTTTCCCATGATCCAGAGTATATTGGTAATTTGATCTCTGGTTCCTCTGCCTTTTCTAGAACCAGCTTGAACATCTGGAAGTTCACGGTTCACGTATTGCTGAAGCTTGGCTTGGAGAATTTTGAGCATTACTTTACTAGCATGTGAGGTGAGTGCAACTGTGCAATAGTTTGAGCATTCTTTGGCATTGCCTTTCTTTGGGATTGGAATGAAAATGGACCTTTGCCAGTCCTGTGGCCACTGCTGAGTTTTCCAAATTTGTTGGCATATTTAGTGCAACACTTTCACAGCATCATCTTTCAGGATTTGAAATAGCTCTACCAGAATTCCATCACCTCCACTAGCTTTATTCATAGTGATGCTTTCCAAGGCCCACTTGACTTCACATTCCAGGATGTCTGGCTCTAGGTGAGTGATCACATCATCGTGATTATCTTGGTCATGAAGATCTTTTTGTACAGTTCTTCCGTGTCTTCTTGCCACCTCTTCTTAATATCTTCTGCTTCTGTTAGGTCCATACCATTTATGTGCTTTATTGATCCTAGCTTTGCATGAAATGTTCCCTTTGTATCTCTAATTTTCTTGAAGAGATCTCTAGTCTTTCCCATTCTATTGTTTTCCTCTATTTCTTTGCATTGATCGCTGAGGAAGGCTTTGTTATCTCTCCTTGCTATTCTTTGGAACTCTGCATTCAGATGCTTATATCTTTCCTTTTCTCCTTTGCTTTTCGGTTTTCTTCATTTCACAGCTATTTGTAAGGCCTCCCCTGACAGTGATTTTGCTTTTTTGCATTTCTTTTCCATGGGGATGGTCTTGATCCCTATCTCCTGTACATTGTCACGAACCTCTGTCCATAATTCATCAGGCACTCTATCTATCAGATCTAGTTCCTTAAATCTATGTCTCACTTCCGCTGTATAATCATAAGGGATTTGATTAGGTCATTCTTGAATGGTCTAGTGGTTTTCCCTACTTTCTTCAATTTTTGTCTGAATTTGGCAATAAGGAGTTCATGATCTGAGCCACAGTCAGCTCCCAGTCTTGTTTGTGCTGACTGTATAGAGTTTCTCCACCTTTGACTGCAAAGAATATAGTCAATCTGATAAACAAAAGGTTACAAACTGATAAAACTGGACTTCATCAAAATTAAAAATGTTTGTGCATAAAAGGGTGCTATTAAGAAAGTGAATATACCACATAATTCATGTGAAAAATACTCAAAATCATAAATGTGATAGGAGTCTAATATCCAGAACAACAATGCATTAAAATTCAATAACTAAAGCACAAAGTCCAATTTAAAAATGGACAAAACTTGACTAGATGTTTCTCTAGAAATATAACAAAAATTTCCAATGAATACATAAAAGCTGCTCTCAACTTTAGTTATTAAGAGAATACGAACCAAAACCACAATACACCATTCACATTCATGAGGATGACTATAATGTTTCCAAAAAGGAAAACAGTGTTGATGATGTGGCTAAATCAGAAACCATTTGATCATGAGAATGTAAAGAGATTCATTTTGTGGAGCATGATTTGGTCGGACACGACTGAAGTGACTTAGCAGTAGCAGCAGTAGCAAATAGTTAAACATCTAAAGAGCTTCTTGATAAACGTGAAAGAGAAGAGTGGAAAAGTTGGCTTAAACCTCAACATTCAAAAAAGTAAGATCGTGACATCCAGTCCCAACACTTCGCAGCAAAAAATGGGGAAAAAATGAGAAGAGAGACAGATTTCACTTTTTTGGGCTCCAAAATCACTGTAGAAGGTCACTTCAGCCATGAAATTAAGACTCTTGCTCCTTGGAAAAAAAGTTACGACAAAGGTAGACAGCATATTATAATTCAGAGACATCACTTTGCTGACAAAGGTCTGTCAACTCAAAGCTGTGGTTTTTGTAGTCATTTACAGATGTGAGAGTTATACTATAAAGAAGGCTGAGTGACTAAGAATTGATGCTTTCAAACAGTGGTGCTGGAGAAGACTCTTGAGAGTCCCTTGGACAGCAAAGATTCAAACCAGTCAACCTCAAAGGACATCTACCTTGAATATTCTTCAGAAGGACTGATGCTGAAGCTGAAGCTCCAATATTTTAGCCACCTGATACAAAGAGCCAACTCACTGGAAAAAAAACCCTTATGCTGGGAAAGATTGATGGCAGGAGGGAAACGGAGCAACAGAGGATGGGATGGTTGGATGGCATCACTGACTCAATGGACATAAGTTTGAGCAAGCTCCAGGAGATGGTGGAAGACAGGAAAACCTGGCATGCTGCAGTCCATGGGGTTGCAGAGAGTCAGACATGACTGAGTGACTGAGCAACAACAATAACAATATTTATGATATAAGCTAGCAATTCCTTTTCTATCTGTATAGACAAAAACAACTCAAAACAAGTACTCAAAAAAATATATGCGTGTTCAGAGCATCAGAATGTAGAATCAACCCAAAAGCTTATCAACAGATGAACAGATAAGTTGTGGTATATATCTTCAATGGAGTATTTTTCAGTCATATAAAGTAGTGGCATACTAATACATGATATACAAAATGGATGAACCTGGAAATATAATGTTTAGTGAAAGAAGTCAAACACAATGGATCTATTATAATTTCATTTATTTGAATTATCAATAATAGGCAAAGACATAAAGCTGATTGGTGGTTCCTGGAGTTTGGGGAAAGGTGTTAGAAAGTAAATTCTTTAATGAGTATGGGATTTCATTTGGGACTGACAAAATAATTTTGTATGTAGGCAGACCTTGTTATTACAACTCATTGTGAATGTACTGCATTCCACTAAATGGTTCACTTTAAAATAGCTAATTTTATTATGTGAATTTAACCTCAAAAAATAAATCATAAAGAAGGGAATGAAAATTATACACTATAAAAATAGAAAAATAATAAGTCATGAAAGCAATTTTTGAAAACATACATAAACACAATGAAAAATAATAATTTGATAAACACTGAAGAGGAATTCAATAAGGTACAAAAGTACTAAATAAATACAATACAAAAATCACAAATATACATGTATCTAACAACCTGATCTCAAAGCACCTAAGGCAACAACTGGAAGAACTAGAAATAATATTAGATAAATCAATAAATAAAATTAGATACTATTTATTAAATAGTAAGAATTTAAAGTATATCTCCCAGAAAGAGAATTTAAAAAGACAGGGAGAGGGAGAGAGTGGGGAAGGAGTTGGGGGAAAGAAGAAGAAGGCAATAATGAAAGAAAAAAGGGAGAGGAAAAGAAAGAAGGAAAGAAAGATACAGAAAATTTGAAAAAACACAGTACTGAAATGTGATTATACACAAACATTTTAAGTAATGTTTAAGTAATAATCTCAATTTTAAGTGACTATTTATGTTTTGCTGGTATACACTATGATTAAACATAAATTAGGTGGTGGTTTAGTTCCTAAGTCGTGTCCAACTCTTGCAACCCCATGGACTGTAGCCTACCAGGCTCCTCTGTCCATGGGATTCTCCAGGCAAGAATACTGGGATAGATTGCCATTTCCTTCTCCAGGGGATCTTCCCGACCCAGGGCTTGAAATGTGGTCTCCTGCACTGCAGGCCGATTCTCTACCAACCAAGCTACCAGGGATTTAGACAAATATAAATTTATTTAATCACAAATCAAAATTTTGCAAAATTAATTACTTCTAAGTTGACAGTTAAATTCTCAATGAACTTGACAGGGTCAACATTATGCAGATTGCGTTATTTGACCACAGTTGATTAATTTATAAATCAAAATTGAAAGCATAGCTAATACTAATCCATTACATTAGGAATCAAAATTATATTCTACAGAAATTTTAGCCAAAAATGTTAATACTCACAAAATAGCAATAATGTGTATATTTTAATATAAAATTAATAATAAAATAACAAAATCCAATAATACAAATATGGTCCATGGAATACAGTTTATGAAGTACTTAAAGTATATTTTCAATTACCTTTATCCAAAGAGGAAAATGACTGATTTAATGGAATGCTTTTAGTTTAAAACGTTGGAATAAGGAAATTGAATACACTAATTGAAACTAATAAAAAAAGGGATAATAATGTTAAGCCCATTAAAATAAATGCCTTTCAGGAAAGTGATGGGCTTCCCAGGTGGCTTGGTGGTAAAGAATTCTCCTGTCAATGCAGGTAGTACAAGAAATGTGGGTTTGACCCCTGGGTGGTAAAGATTCCCTGGAGCAGGAAATGGCAACCCACTCCAGTATTCTTGCCTGGATAATCCCACAGACAGAGAAGTCTGGTGGGCTACAGTCCATGCCCTCATAGTCAGACATGACTGAGGGATTGAGCACACACATACAGAGAAGTGAGGGAAATGACTGGGAATGAGGGCACAGGGTAAAGATAAAACTCAGGAGAGGGAGGAGTTTACATGGACTGATATGTCAATGCTTTCTGAAACAAGGAATGAAACTGTTGTGATACAGTCAAAACAATATATATATATAATTTATTCAAAACAATGTCTTATATGTATGATTTATATACTACATGTTTTGCTAGGCAATATTCTTATTACATTTCAATGCTAAAAGGTCTTTCTAATTTCCCTTTTGATTAATTATCCATCTATAGTTAGTTAACATTAATTTGTAATATAGTCTTTTTTGGTAATACAATATTAAACTTTCTGATATTTATAGTATAATTGCTTTATAGTCAAAATATGTTGCCTGTGTAATACAATTTATTACAAATTTCTTGAAACTTAATTGGCAAAAAGTTTGTCAATGGATTGAATTGTTTCATGTGTCTTTGAGTGGGCATATACTGTCTCTTACTGTTGGGTAATCAGTATTATACATGCCCACTGAAGCTTGTTAATTGCATTATTAAATGTTTCTATATTCTTACTGATTTTCTGCTTGATTAATTAATGACTGGAAGGGTATGTTAAAAATCACATTCTATTATGGTGAATTTATTGATTTCTTCTTTTAGTTCTAATAATTTGAAAGGATTTTATTAGGCACACAATTAAAAATTATTATATCCTACAGTGAACTACATCTTAGAACTTACCATATTTAGCCTCTTCAAATGTAGAAATAAAATATGCCCTAAAGTCTTGCATTCTTTTGTTATTCAGGAGAACTTGAGTTATATAACAGAAGAACACATTTTGATTAATATTTGTGTACTATATGTTTTTTCATCTCTTGTGGGCTGACATGGGCCCCCAAATTCACCCAAATTCATATGTTACCATTCTAATCCCCAGAACAGAATGTGACTCTATTTCAAAACAGGGTCTTTAAAGAGATAAATAAATAAAAATGACATTAGGGTAGGTCTTCATCCAATATGACTGTTGTGTATTAGAGGAAGAAATTAAGACAGGGACATGTACAGACAAAAGACGGTGTGGAGACAAGCAGGGAGAAGGTATCCATTCACAAAGCCAAAGAGAAAAGTGTGAGACACACAATTCCTGTTAACTCTCATAAAGAATCACCCCTGTCAACACCTTGATTTCAGACTTCTAACCTGTATAATTGTGAGAAAATAAGTTTCTGTTACTTAAGACACACAGTCTGTAGTAGTTTATTTTGGCAGACCTAGCCAACCAATACACCATCCTTTTTCTTTCGTCTTTTTACATGGGTGCTTCTGCTGAAAATTTTCCTTTGTATTTTTAATCCAAAGTCTCAGTTCAGTTCAGTTGGTCAGTATGTCCAACTCTCTGTGACCCAGTGAAGTGCAGCATGCCAGGCTTGCCTGTCCACCACCAACACGCGGAGCTTGCTCAGACTCATGTCCACTGAGTCGGTGATGCCATCCAACCATCTCATCCTTTTCTCTCCCTGCCATGAATCTTTCCCAGCATCAAGGTCTTTTCTAATGAATACGTTTTTTGCATCAGGTAGCCAAAGTATTGGAGTTTCAGCTTCAACATCAGTCCTTCCAATGAACACCCAGGACTGCTTTCTTTTAAGCCTGACTGGTTGGATCTCCTTGCAGTTCAAGGGACTCTCAAGAGTCTCCTCCAACACCACAGCTCAAAAGCATCAATTCTTCAGCACTCAGCTTTCCTTGGAGAAGGAAATGGCAACCCACTTCAGTACTCTTGCCTGGAAAATCCCACGGATGGAGCAGCCCGCTAGGCTAAAGTCCATGGGGTCACAAAGAGTCGGACACCACTGAGTGACTTCACTTTCAATTTTCACTTTCATGCATTGAGAAGGAAATGGCAACCCACTACAGTGTCTTTCTTGAAGAATCCCACGGATGGAGGAGCCTGGTGGGCTGCCATCTGTGGGGTCACACAGAGTTGGACACAACTGAATTGATTTAGCAGCAGCAGCAGCTTTCTTTATATTACAACTCTCACAACCATACATGACTACTGGAAAAACCATAGCTTTGACTAGATGGATTTTGTAAGCAAAAAAATGTCTCTGCTTTATATTATGCTCTCTAGGTTGGTCATAGTTTTTCTTCTAAGGAGTAAGTGTCTTTTAATTTTATGGCTTCAGTCACCATCTGCAGTGATTTTGGAGCCCCCCAAAATAAAGTCTCTCACTGTTTCCATTATTTCCCCATCTATTTGCCATGAAGTGATGGAATCAGATGCCATGATCTTAGTTTTTTGAATGTTGAGTTTTAAGCCAGCTTTGACTCTCCTCTTTTATATTCATCAAGAGGCACTTTAGTTTCTCTTCACTTTCTGCCATAAGGTGGTGTGATCTGCATATCTGAGATTACTGATTTTCTCCCATCAATCTTGATTTCCGCTTGTGCTTCATCCAGTCCAGCATTTCTCATGATGTACTCAGGATATAAGCTAAATAAGCAGGGTAACAATATACAGCCTTGATGTACAGCTTTTCCTATTTGGAACCAGTTTGTTGTTCAAGGTCCAGTTCTAACTGTTGCTTCTTGACCTGCATACAGATTTCTCAGGAGGCAGGTAAGGTGGTCTTGCACTTCCATCTCTTGAAGAAATTTCCAGTTTGTTGTGATCTACGCAGTCAAAGGCTTTGGCATAATCAACAAAGCAGAAGTAGATGTTTTTCTGTAACTCTCTAGCTTTTTCAATGATCCAACAGACTGAATTGAACTGAACAGATGTTGGCAATTTGATCTCTGGTTGTTCTGCATTTTCTAAATCCAACTTGAACATCTGGAAGTTCATGGTTAACATACTGTTGAATCCTGGCTTAGAGAATTTTGAGCATTACTCGACTAGCATTTGAGATGAGAGCAACTGTGCAGTAGATTGAACATTTTTGGCACTGCCTTTCTTTGGGATTGGAATGAAAACTGACCTTTTTCAGTCCTGTGGCCACTGCTGAGTTTTCCATATTTGCTGGCATATTGAGCACAGCACTTTCACAGCATCATCTTTTAGGATTTTAAATAGCTCAACTGGAACACAAAGTCTAGTTCAGTTCAGTTCAGTCGCTGAGTTGTGTCCAACTCTTTGCGACCCCATGAACTGCAGCACGCCAGGCCTCCCTGTCCATCACCAACTCCCAGACTCACGTCCATCGAATCAGTGATGCCATCCAGCCATCTCATCCTCCGTTGTCCCCTTCTCCTCCTGCCCCCAATCCCTCCCAGCATCAGACTCTTATCCAATGAGTCAACTCTTTGCATGAGGTGGCCAAAGTACTGGAGTTTCAGCTTTAGCATCATTTCTTCCAAAGAAATCCCAGGGCTGATCTCCTTCAGAATGGATTGGTTGGATCTCTTTGCAGTCCAAGGGACTCTCAAGAGTCTTCTCCAACACCACAGTTCAAAAGCATCAATTCTTAGGCGCTCAGCCTTCTTCACAGTCCAACTCTCACATCTATACACGACTACTGGAAAAACCATAGCCTTGACTAGATGGACCTTAGTCAGCAAAGTAATGTCTCTGCTTTTGAATATACTATCTAGGTTGGTCATAACTTTTCTTCCAAGGAGTAAGTGCCTTTTAATTTCATGGCTGCAGTCACCATCTGAAGTGATTTTGGAGGCCCCCAAAATAAAGTCTGACACTGTTTCCACTGTTTCCCCATCTATTTCCCATGAAGTGATGGGACCGGATGCCATGATCTTCGTTTTCTGAATGTTGAGCTTTAAGCCAAATTTTTCACTCTCCTCTGTCACTTTCATCAAGAGGCTTTTTAGTTCCTCTTCACTTTCTGCCATAAGGGTGGTGTCATCTGCATACCTGAGGTGATTGATATTTCTCCCAGCAATCTTGATTCCAGCTTGTGTTTCTTCCAGTCCAGCGTTTCTCATAATGTACTCTGCATAGAAGTTAAATAAGCAGGGTGACAATATACAGCCTTGACGTACTCCTTTTCCTATTTGGAACCAGTCTGTTGTTCCATGTCCAGTTCTAACTGTTGCTTCCTGACCTGCATACAGATTTCTTAAGAGGGAGGTCAGGTGGTCTGGTATTCCCATCTTTCTCAGAATTTTCCAGAGTTTATTGTGATCCACACAGTCAAAGGCTTTGGCATACTCAATAAAGCAGAAATAGATGTTTTTCTGGAACTCTCCTGCTTTTTTGATGATCCAGCGGATGTTGGCAATTTGATCTCTGGTTCCTCTGTGTTTCCCATTAGTTATCTTGTTAATATGACATATTTGGTTTTTTTCTGCCACCCGAATATTTTCTTTTTATTTATCCCATGTGTTCTGTACCCAGTCCATACTGAACACAGCTATTCTTCCTTTTGACATTTTTCATTTTCTTTTGCCATACCCACTGATTTAGAAGATAGAAGATACATAATCTGTTTTGTTTATGTTAGTGTGTATCCTTGACACTTTAGCAAGTGTAGACAAAAGCAGTTCAGTTCAGTTCAGTCGCTCAGTCGTGTCTGACTCTGCAACCCCATGAACTGCAGCATGCCAGGCCTCCCTGTCCATCACCAGCTCCCAGAGTTCACCCAAACTCATCTCCATCGGGTCGGTGATGCCATCCAACCATCTCATCCTCTGTCATCTCCTTCTCCACCTGCCCCCAATCCCTCCCAGCATCAGACTCTTTTCCAATGAGTCAACTCTTCACATGAGGTGGCCAAAATACTGGAGTTTCAGCTTTAGCATCATTCCTTCCAAAGAAATCCCAGGGCTGATCTCCTTCAGAATGGACTGGTTGGATCTCCTTGCAGTCCAAGGGTCTCTCAAGAGTCTTCTCCAACACCACAGTTCAAAAGCATCAATTCTTCGTCGCTCAGCTTTCTTCACAGTCCAACTCTCTCATCCATACATGACCACTGGAAAAACCATAGCCTTGACTAGACGGACATTAGTAAGCAAAATAATGTTTCTGCTTTTGAATATGCTATCTAGGTTTTCTAAAATAAATCAATGATTTACTCTCTGAATCATTAAAGTATCTAGAAAGCATTAATTCTAGGCAGATCTATTATACTTTAAATGAAGTAGGCTATGTAGCTAATTTCAATCATGCTTTTGAAAAACTCTATTAATTGAAATTTATTAATTTTGTTTTATATCATCCATTTGAGTTCAGACTTTGTCCAGATCAAAAACCTATTCACCAATTTACTAACACATAATCTCATTTAGCATCACCACCTTCTTCCTAGGTATATTCTTCCTCTTTTTGTAATTGATTCACACTTTAGTGATGGTTTGGAAGGATACAACTTTCAACATTTCTCAGAATATATGTTTAGGTCATGCTCTAGTATTAAACTTTAGGATGCAAATTATTTTCTGTCAATAATTTGAAGGCCTTATTCCTTTTTTCACTATCCTAATAATGAGATTTTAAAAAGCCAATATAGTTTTTCCTTTCCCTAATCTCATAAATATTTAATTTTTAAAAACGAATCTTATACTTGTTTTCTTACAGAATATAAAGTGTTATTGTTTCCTTGGAAACAATCTGTAACATTTATTTAACAACTGGATGATGACAATCACTTTCATCGCGGGAATCTAATTATGATTAGCACCTTTTTTTCAAATATTTATATGACAGATATATTTTAATGATTTTTTATCATTTCATCTCTGAATTGTTACTTAATTTTATATTTTTCTGTTATTTTAATTATGGCCAGCTGATATTATTATCATCAAAACTTTAATATTGAAACAACTTCAAATTTAAGCTTTTTGGATTGCATTTCATAGGGTTCTCTGACTTATTTTACCTCCTTTTAATACACTAGAATAGTTCTGTTTTAACTTTACTTGCAACAGGTTATTGACAGTTTCTTCTAATGAAACATATATGTTATGATTTAACACACATGGGTATATTCTCATTGTCCTTAACATATTTTAAACTCATTTTCTGTCTCACGTTTGCTGCAAAAGATATGACAGTCGTTATTATTCCAAGCTTTTCTTGGTTTATTACATGTTTAAGGCATTATAAAAGCATGACAACATTAAAGCTGAGTTTATTCACTCAACATATTTCTGCTGACTGACTATGGTCCAAACATTGTTAAAAGCACTGAGCTTATTTTGAAGAACAATGCAAATGTGGGCATGAACAGTGATATGGGGATACAGCTGCTGGGGTATCCAAAAAGTCCCAGATGTTTAAAAAGTACAGATATAAATATGTTAAACCTTCTCCTTCATTAGGAAACCTATTTCTTTTTTTTTACTTTACCCTAGCAAACATTGATTTCCCTCCAATGAGAATGAAGTTAATAAACTAATATAGAATCAATATGATAAGTTATTAGGTTGGTGAAAGTACCAAAACTATTTGCCTCAGTCTTGATACCTTATAATTTAAGATGTCTTTTGCAATATTTCTTATTTTATTCTATAAAATAATAAACATTTTAAGGATGCAGAAATATTATTTATATCATTAAGCTTCTAGTCCTCCTTCAGATTTTGTAAAAGATGAGACAGATGTTGGCAGTCTACATGGTTGAAGAGTAAATGTTTATGCACCATTTACTGCCAAGGACACCAGAGATATCAGACCCATGCAAGCTTTCCAATCTGATACCCATGGAAAATTTAACACTAGAAAAGAGAAAGAGAAGAAACTGCATTTTAAAATGATCAAGAAGCTCCTTATTAAAAATCAATGGGTAATATTTACAAAGGTGTACAAAATATTTTATTTTACTGTTCGCTGATCAAAAATATTATTTTAAACATACAAATATGACTGCACCATTACTGTTTTATACAGACTGGAAGTAAGTAATGTCCAAGGCATAGGAACAGACATTTTTTTAAACCAAGTATTCAGAACTAAATATAGTAGAGAAAGAAAAGATATAATTAATAAGTAAGCCAATATATTGATGCCTACATTTATTTATATGGATAAGCAATGATTGTAGATTTTCATTGCAGCATAATTTTGGTAGAAAACTATATAAATAATCAACATTAACAAAAGCAGTAACTTTAATACATTTACATTTAATTTAAATTACTAATCAATAACTAGATTATTCTAAAATCTGAAATCATATCTATAGTCCCATATAGCATGAATAACATCCAATTTGTGCAATAAGATTCAAACAATTTTGGAGACTTCAAAAAATTTTATGACTCAGAATAGCTGTTTCAATAACTATTTTGTTTCTCAATGTTTTCCTTTGATATCACATAGCCATAGAGCATCCCAGGTGGTGCTAGTGGTAAAGAATCTGCTTGCCGATGCAGGAAAAGCAAAAGATAAGGGTTTGATCACTGGGTCAGGAAGATTCCCTGGAGGAGGAAATGGTATCCCACTCCAGTATTATTTCCTGGAACATTCCATGGGCAGAAGCAGCTGGTAGGCTACAGTCCATGGGGCCATAAAGAATCAGACATAACTGAGCAAACATATTCTTGTTTAATCTAAATTTAATTCTACTTTAAATTTATTTACATTAGATTATTAATGATTATCAAACAATGAAGGGTTAGTAGGGTAGCAGAGATGTGCCTGCAAACGGGTCTCTCTGCTCAGGCTTAGCGTCCTTGCATACGAGGCGTTCTGCCAAAGAGTCTGGACACAGCCTTGAGTTTAATGGTCCCTTGCAAACAAGGGAGCATTCCCTTCTTGAGATAAGAAGGAGATGAGGGCTTTGTGCAGACTCTGCAGAAGACAGAGATTTCACTCCCCTTTGCTGTACGATAACATGTATGCACCTGCACTGTACTGAAAAGGCTTATTCTTACAGTCTGGAATTCTGCCTAAGGAGGGCTTTATAATAATAAACGGCAATTAGTTTGCCCAGTTCTTGTCCCTCTGGCCAGAGTGTATGTCTCTTGTGTGCATCTTGTATGTTCTGTGTCATTTCACTCGTAGTAACCAACAAACAATGTAACCAGTTGTTCCTGTTATATTACTTATACAACTTTCCATGAGAATCTATTGAACTGATGCAGGTAACTATATCTTACTGACTGTTTTTGTTGTGTATTAAAGTTTCTAACTAAAGAAATAAAGTTTAGAACTAAAAAAGGTACCAGCTTCTCTTTTTAAATTCAATTCATAATAAAAATAATTTGTATATTATATTCACTCATATGGGAAGTATAGCTTTAAAAATCATATAGCAAAGGTCACCTTTTACTCCTGTTAAAATGTCTACCGAAATTTTGCAAATATCCAGGCTATTCTATCCCTTGATTTATTAAAAAGTAAACTAAAATTGGTTTCTGCAATAGTTCATTTACTGGGAATATTTTCTTCTTTAAAATACAAATATTTTTTGATGCCAAACTATCAACACAAAGATACTTTATAAACAATATTTATATGTGTTCTGGACATAGCAAAATACTTACATATTTCCATTTATAGTTTAGGCTATAGTAGACCTAAAAATAAGTCATACTACTTTGTTTCTCCTATATTCAATATCAGGACATTGTGATCATGACATAGACATGTGTTACTCTCTAGTCAAAATCCTTAAGTGGCTTTCTATGTGGCTGTACATAGAACTAGGACTTCTAATCTTTTGAGATTAGCGTTTTTTGTGTGTGTGTGTGTGTGTATAGGCACACAATATTAGTATACATATATGTAATATAAAAGAACCAAGTTTGATCCCTGGGTCAGGAAGATTCCCTGGAGATAGGAATGTTACCTACTCCAGTATTCTTGCCTGGGCAATTCCATGGATAGAGGAGGTTGGAGGCTGGGTTTCAAAGAGTTGGACACAACTGAGTGACTAAAGAACAATAAATTCTATGTAATATGTGAACATAATACATATTATATAGTATTATGAAACTGCAAGTGTTAGTCACTAAGTCCTGTCTGACTTTTTACCACCCAATGGACTGCAGCATGCCAGGCTTCCCTGTCCTTCACTATCTCCCAAAGTTTGCTGAAACTCATTTCCATTGAGTTGATGATGCTATCTAACCATCTCATCCTCCACTACCCTCTTCTTCTTTTGCTTTCAATCTTTCCCACCATCAGGGTCTTTTCCAGTGAGTAGGCTCTAAACATCAGGTAGCCAAAATACTGGAACTTCAACTTCAGCATCAGTTCTTCCAATGAATATTCAGGTTATTTTACATTAATATATAGTTCTTGTCTTATTTAATTCTCAATTTATGCACAACACAGTAGGAGATTTTACCTTAAGTGTGGTTTTTGGAACAATTTTTAGAAATGAAAATAATTCCATATTTTCTGAATTTGACTAAATTGTACAATAGTGTGGTACTTAACAATACTTAGTGTAGTAAAAAAACAAAACAGATTTAAAGAATTTTTCCTACTTATTTTGCCTGTTGTTATCCTTTGCCTTGACCTACTGCCAATAGACTTTATGCTCTTTCAAAGAAGAAAATATTTAGTGAAGTTACTGCTGAAAATATCAAGAAGACATTACTAATTGACAAAGTAATAACTATTCTTTGGTTTTTTAAAATTTGTGTGTAAACCAGATTCTCTTCGTGCCCCACCCCTACTTTGTAGACATTGTTACCATTTTATACAGATAATCAGAAATGTAGGTAGAGTGCTTGCATAAATATTTTACTAAAAATGACCATGCATGCTGTTTCCTGGGGTGAGGTCATGTTTGCTAGCTAGGCGAATTAGATTTTGAATTCTCTACAGGGCTGTCCCTTTAGAAGAAATAGATGAACACTGGAGAAGAATATGGGAAAAAAGTTTCTTTTCCTTATTTTTTTAGAAGATAGACACACGTACACTTCAAAAAAAAATTATTTCCAACATGGTTATGATAACAGTATTGTATTATGTAACTGCAACTTCATTTACTTTGGTCATTTTTCCTGTCAAAATATAAATGATTGGTAAGGATAAAGCTTAGGTGCAATGGGTATTAGCTACTATTATTTATTCTTTAATCTCATCTTTCTAGTTACATTAGCTAAAAGCAGTTTATGAGCAGTCTGAACAGTGAGGTAAATTGCACTGCATTCTATTATGTACATTGAGAGGGCCAAAGGCTTTCAAGCAGAGTTGGGAGATGAAGCTGAAAATGGGATCACATCAGAAACAAATCTCTCTGATCTAACTGTGTTAGTTTGGGTCAATCCCTCATTATCTGTTACTGGAAAACCATAAAGCCTAAGACATTTATCATTTTCCTATCTTATCTATTTTTTGAAACAAACTGATTATTTAATTTGGCCTGAAATGTTACAGATATTCTTACAATCACTGAGTGATTACACCCTAAAATGGAGAAGAGATAAGCTTTTCACACAAGCACAGTGTATTGACCTAGACTGGGAGACTAAAAGGAATAAACTTCAAGTACTTGGAAAATGGCATATTTTCAACATGGAAAACGTTTCAAGAGAAAGCGACATGAAACTCTAAACAGATGGAAGACTATAGTGCAGAATATAGAAAATGTCGAGTGTTTTAAACATCAAAATAAATATATAATGTAAAAATAATTTGGGACATTGAACATGTAATGCTTAGAATGGAAACAGGAATGGAAATTATCTGGTGACCTGAATGTGGTATCTGGTATTTGTAGCATATGACTGAACAGGCACTGCAGGGAAAACAGGGAGTTTCTCTTCAATGCACAGTAGACAGAAAAAAATAAGATTTATTATAAAACGATAACAATATATTTTCTGTCTTGTATTTTCATTCTCTCAGGTTTATAACCAAGGAATTCAATAGTAAGACATTAAAGATATGCCTGTGAATTTACATGGGGCAGTAAGGGAGAGAGTGAATGTCCTGTTAATATCATTTTCCATCTTGTTGAAGCAGAACATCTGTGTGTGTGTGATTACCTCACTTTCACATCTCTTCGATCTCCTAGACAGGAAGGGAACCTGCTGGAGGCAAGAGATGATGCATACAAAGTCATGTTGGCAACTGTCAAAGTCAGCAGTCATATGAGCATGGAGTTTTAGATAAGGTGTTTATTTGTTGGAGCTCAGTATAGAGGATCCCAGAGAGAATTATGAAGTGCGTATATTTAAACATCTCCTATTCCCACAATGAAGAACATGGCTCCCTGGAGAAAACAGGTAAGTTCACTGTTACTTCACTCTAATTTTTTTAAAGGTAAATAAAACAATATATAATACAGTGGAGAATTCTAAAATAATAAATAATAGTTTATCATTGAACAAGTAAGCTAGGCTTTCAATTTATAAATTTAACTTTTATTTCAAATGTCACAATTTAAAAGCATCCAGAAAGGAAACAGAAAATGTAAATCTGTATAAAAGTAAATATACATATTTATATTTACACTGTATATATATTTAATGTGTAATAAGTGTATGGGAGTAAAGATGACACTGTAAGTAAGAAATACAGTATAGAATAATCATTAAAGAAATAAAATTACTACTTTGATCTTACAGAACTGAAGGAGGCAGCTATACCCTACTGGTGCAAGTGTGGAGTCAGTTATTCATAATTTCTCTGGTCATACTCATTTAAAAAATACTATAATACTGTTAAAAAAGATGACAGAAGGATATTTGTTATTTATGGTCAAGAAATGCAGAAGTAGCGAATCCAGGCTTCTAATCTATTCATTACTGAGATGGATAAATTCCTTACTCTTATGGTCCTTCATTTTCTCCTGTTTGTACTCCCAAGGCCACCACATGGTATAGGAGATGAGTTGAAGATTCAGCCGTTATGTTTGCCTTTCAAACAGCAAGAAAGAATGAGGGGAAAGAGATATAGAACACTTCTCTTTAAGGAAACTTATCAGAATTATTTTTCAAGTCACCAGTAAGAATTTAATCACATGGTCAAAACTGTTAATAAGGGTATCTATTTTTCATGGCTGTGCATTTCAGAATCACATTTTCATTACTGAGGAAGAAAGAGCACATTTTGAGGTAAAAAAATGTCTTCTAAAATTCTGATAATAATATCTACCTAATACTGTATTTTTCCATGGTATTCATATGAGAGATTATATAAGAAATGACATTGCAGTACATATATCACTCAACTAAACTTTCAATGGCACATGATGGTCCAAGTATAATCTGAATTGTATCTTCCATTTCCTTCAAATCTTGCTTTTATGCTTCATCAATAATGTGTGGGTGTGTGTTACTCTTTCAGTGATGTCTGAATCTTTGTGATCCCATGGACTGTAGCCTGCCAGGATCCTCTGTCCATGGAAATCTCTAGGCAAGAATACTGCAGTGAGTTGCCATTTCCTTCTCCAGGGGACCTTCCTGACCCAGGAATAGAACCCGGGTCTCCTGCACTGCTGGCAGATTCTTTACTGTCTGAGCCAACAGGGAATACATCAACAATAATAATTATGTTTTAAAATTAACATTTTATTTAATGTCAGAGAGAATTCGTTTGTTTTTCAAATCCTTAGGCTCCTTTTTTGGTTACTTCCTGCTTCCTGGTTCAGTAATAATTATGTTTCTACTAAGAATGTTCTGTTCTGTGCCCTGTATCCTTAGAAAGTTCACTTACTTAAAGCAAAGTGAAAGAAATGACTGGAGGTCTAGCAAAGCCACACGCAAGTACACACCCACACACACATATGTACCCATACACACAGAGTTCTAAATCAAAGCACATTGTTCTAAAAAACTTAGAAAACTGGGCATAAATGCAAGATTTGAAAAGAAACTATGAAGAAGAATATTGGGCAGTTACAAAAGATTAGGAACCTAATAGATCACTGAAAATGTTTAAGGATCTGATTGGCATCAAATTTATCCAAAATATAAAAGTAAATGTGCAAATGTCTTCAGAATTCTGAGGAAAAATAATTATCAATGTAAAAGTCTGTCCTAAGGAAAACTATAAATCTGATAATGGTAAAATAAAGGCACATTTAGGTATGTAACACCTAAAAAGTTTTGCCTTACATACATAAACACCTCATAAACACATGGAGGGACCTTCTACTATCAAAATTAGGTTATAAATCAGTATAACTTTGAATTAATAACATAATTGATCTTGGTTCATTAATTGTGACAAATGCTCTATACTGATGTAAGATCATAATAATGTGCTGGGTGTTTCACATACACCCAGGAAGAGCAGTAAACACCATCTTGTTTCACCAAGCTGCCCATGGTAAAACTGAGGAGAGACAGTAGTTTAAAAAAGACCTTTTCAGTATTCAAACAGAAGTCAAAATAGAAAGGGATTTCTGGTTTGAAATTTAAATTGTTTCTCATACCCGCCTACTCAAGACTTTCAAATGAAAAAGGGCTTCAGAACAAAAATGAAACTCAGCATGTAAATGTAAGATCATTGGTAAAGAAAGACCTGAGAGATATTGAAAGTGTTGCCTCAGAGAAGTGTTCGATTAGACAAGAGACCTACAAGTGATCCTGAAGACATGCCTCACAATTTTTATCAAATTTTAGGGCTTCGGAAAATCTTAAGAATGCTATTCTTCAGCAGCCTTCAGGAAGACCACAACAAAAAAGTTCTTACTTTGGGGAAAAGAAAAAGTAATATGCCTTTTGCCAAACAGAGCAGATAAACAGTTGATGGATAAGAAAGCCACAAAATATTTATGGTTATTTCAGCTTAGATGGAAAGGGACAGAGACAATGCAAAGGGCAGTATTAGGCTCACAAAGCTACTCACCTGGTGATCTCTGCCCAGTTGTGGTTCAGAACTGTCTCAATCTCTGTGCCTTGGTGGATCCCTTTCCACCCTTTTTGAATAGGAGTGTCTGTATTAATTGTTCTATTTCTGTTTACCACTGGACGTGAGTTGTGAGGGTCAGAACTTGTCTTTTAAGCTCTTCACTCTCAAGATTGAGATTTAAAAAAAAAAAAAAAAAAAAACAACTGAAAGCACAGCTTCACAAACAGAACACTTCTGATAACTTGATTCCGGTAAGTAGATCCTGGACATCAAGCATGAGTGGGATCCAGTGGATCAAACACCAGCACACTATGGGCAGCAAGGCAGTTCTGGCCTATGTGTTTTTGTAAATAAAACATTATTAGAATACACCCATACATATTTGCTTACACATTATCTGTGAGTCCTTCAAGCTATAATGGCAGAGGTAAGCAGTCTGAACAGAGCTCATGTGTCTTACAGTGCTAAAAAAATATACTGTTCTATAGATAATTCTTTGGCGATGGGTCTTACAAAATGGTAAGTGGGTTTTTCATATGGAAATAAAGCAACTACTGTGAAGCTACAGGTCAGTATATTAGTAGCTCAGTTGTGTCCGACTCTTTGTAATCCCATGGACTGTAGCCAGCCAGGGTCCTCTGTCCATAGACTTCCCCAGGCAAGAATACTGGACGGGGTGTTCATTTCCTTCTCTAGATGCTCTTCCCAATCCAGGTGTTGAAGCCAGGTCTCCCGCATTGCAGGTAGAGTATCCTCTGAGCCACCAGGGAAGCCCAGACATCAGAGACTGATGCTTTTAAAACAGGCCTTCATATTCTGTTTCAATTCTCCCTCAAATATTTCAGGATAATTTCTCTCTCCTCAAACACAGAGTTCAGTCTTATTTTCTCATTTCTAATGTGTGAACTGCAATAGAAGTAACAGTGTCCAAAGCAAGGTCCTAAAAATATTACAGCTTCTGCTTGGCTTACTCTGTCTTAGGACACACACTTTTGAAATCCAACCACATACTATAAGGTAGCCCAGATTAGTTACTGGGAGAGAAACATGGATAAACCCAAGTAGAGAGAAACTGAGAACCCAGTTTAAATTAAAAAAAAAAAAAAAACCTCCAGACATCAGTGGAAAAAAAGATTTTGATGATTCCAGCCCCTGGCAGAGGAGACATGGACACAGATGCATGATCTTGGGACTTATGTTGACTATATATCTCAACATCCAAATCTGCCTACCTAACAAAATAGTAGTATGTCCCTGCCAAGACTAAATTAATCTTCCAACTTGGGAAAACACCCTGTAAGCTGGGGTTCTTTCTCCAGGATGTTGTGTATAATCTAAGATACAGTGTTGTGTCTCCAATAGCTAAAATATATTAGTGCAGGAAATAGAGCGAAAGTGAAAGTCACTCAGTTGTATCCAACTCTTTGAGACTCCATGGACTATAAGTCCATGGAATTCTCCACACCAGAGTACTGGAGTGGGTAGCCTTTCCCTTCTCCAGGGGATCTTCCCAACCCAGGGACTGAACCCAGGTCTCCTGCATTGCAGGCTGATTCTTTACCAGCTGAGCCACAAGGGAATAAAGGGAGCAGTTAATATTGGCCTCTTCTCATGCTCATGCCCTTTGATTCTCCTATAGAACCTGTGCTTCTGATCCCCACAACATCTTTACTCTGCCAATTTGAAATCATGTGTTTTGAATTAGGCATTTTGAGTACATGTCATTAAATGGAATCATAAGGATTACAAAAGACTTAAAGTTATAAGTAACACATTCTCCTTTGGGCTTCTCATTGAAGAGGTTTAGCAGGGGAGAGAAAAAAAATAAAATAAAATAAAAAAAACTAGGGTACTCTACTAAGCCCAAATAGATTCTGATAACCACAAAGGGTTATGGGTAATTTTACACTACTGTAGCAAGGGAGAAGTAAGCTTGGAACCCAGGAAATTCATGGTTGTTCCTCTAAGTTCTTCCAAGTCTGTGATAATCATGAATGACCAATATCAGTGATTACGAAGCACCATAAATGAAATAATGCAGATCTCAGATATTTTATGAATAAAGGACCAAGTGACCTCATGAACCAAGAACCTGGATATTCCATATTCTTGGTGAAAAAATCAAAATATTCATTTAAGAAGAAAGAGAACAAATACTGGTTACAGTCCCAAGATCAGCTGCAATAATAGGAACTGCTGTAGGTAGTTAGGGCTTTTTAAAAATTAGATCCTTGGAGAAGCTGCTATTGGGAATTATCTACCAAGGGCTCTTTGAAAAATTTAGCTTAATGGTAGGCCAAAGTTGATTTCCGTGGTTCAGTGAGTAGACTACTCTTGTGTAACAATTTAAAATCCTCTTGGTTCTTCCTCTTCCTTGAGCTTAGCCATGGTATTATGCAGGGTTGCACAGCCTTCATGTGAGTAGAACCTCACCACATTCATCTGATATCACTGCTGTGTACCTCATGATTTCTGTTCAGGTGATACTCTATCATTACAATGGAGGATGCCAGCAGGAAACTATACCTATGTGTACTCAACTCCAGGGTGCAGAAGTGTTAGCAGCCATGGAGTCTGTGATGTATAAATTCTACTCTCTTACTCCTTCAGGCTAAGAGTTTTGACATGCATTTCAAAAACACTCTTTATAGACTTCTCTGGTGGGATTAAGTACCAGTCACCTGTAGTGAAGTCACTCAGACATGTCCAACTCTTTGCGACCCCATGGACTGTAGCCTACCAAATTCCTCTGTCCATGGGATTTTCCAGGCAATAGTACTGGAGTGGATTGCCATTTCCTTCTCCAGAGGATCTTCCCAACCCAGGGATCAAACTCGGGTCTCCCGCATTGTAGACAGACGCTTTACCGTCTGAGCCACTAGGGAAGTCACCTGTAAGCAGTGGCTAAATCCAAAATACACCTTTGTTTTGGCTTTTCCTCCTTTCATGTTTCACTCACCTGCCCTTTATATCCACTTCCTGAGATCATATTTTCAAATAAACTACCTGCATGCAAGTTTTTGTTTCAGACTTTGCTTTATGGAGAATGAAAGATAACCACAGCTTTCCCATTTTCCAATATTTTGTTGACAACTCCTATTTGTGGTTATCTACTTCTCTTAGTTTTGTAGATTATAGTTTTATTCTGTTACTGATATGTCAGTGCTATCCTGGAAGAAACAGTGGTAGACATGTAGGTAGGTAGACAGAAAGCGGTAAGTTGCTAATTAATAGACAGATGCAGAAATAAGTATAACTATGGATATGTAGAGATATCAATATTATGTGTATGAATGTGTTCAATTGTCCTTATTTGCATGTAAGTTTAAGATGCAGTATTTATGTAACTTAGTATCAAAACTTATATTAAGGATTGTTTCTAATTGATCTCTATAATTTCTGGATTTACACTTTTGAAAAAGTAATCTCTCATGTTCAACAAAAGATTCAAGAGTGAAAACAATAACAACAAAAGCTAATGCACATAATTTAATATTCAATCTGGTAATTTGGTTCAAGCAGTTCATGTATTCCTAGGACCATTTCTTTAAAAAAAAAAAAAAAGGATAAAGTTAAGAAGCATTACGAATGTACAAAATTTTTGTTTTAAGTTCTTTTTCAGATATGTTAATAGGAACACTAACATATTAGATATTTTATATGTATGGGAAGAATTTGTTAGACTTGAATTTTATTCTTTTAACCTATAAAATACTAAAATACACTGAGAAAAACAGGTGTTAATTCTCTAGATTGTGAAAAGATTAAGAAATTAATAATTTATCAATTCTCTCAATTAACTATATTCTGAATCCTTCATCTAACTTCATCATAATAAGATGAGCAGAAAGAAAGTCTCTAAGTCAGACTCAGAGATTCTGGAATCAGATAAGAGGGGTACCAAACAGGTTATAGTCTAAAAAGATAGATGATTTACTCAGATCCAATGCATAAGAGATCTCTCATACTTACTAGGATCTGATACATTTTATAGAGAAAAATAATTTAAATATTTGTAATAGGAAACATATTATGGGTCAATTCAGTCAGTTCAGTCGTTCAGTCATGTCCAACTCTTTGCGACCCCATGAATTGCAGCACGCCAGGCCTCCCTGTCCAACACCATCTCCCAGAGTTCACTCATACTCATGTCGATTGAGTCAGTGATGCTATCCAGCCATCTCATCCTCTGTCATTCCCTTTTCCTCCTGCCCCCAATCCCTCTCAGCATCAGAGTCTTTTCCAATGAGTCAACTCTTCACACGAGGTGGCCAAAGTACTGGAGTTTCAGCTTTAGCATCAGTCCTTCCAAAGAAATCCCAGGACTGATCTCCTTTAGAATGGAATGGTTGGATCTCCTTGTAGTCCAAGGGACTCTCAAGAGTCTTCTCCAAAACCACTGTTCAAGATCACTTTCTAACACCGCACACAAAAATAAACTCAAAATGGATTAAAGATCTAAATGTAAGACCAGAAACTATAAAACTCCCTGAGGAGAACATAGGCAAAACACTCTCCGACATAAATCACAGCAGGATCCTCTATGATCCACCTCCCAGAATTCTGGAAATAAAAGCAAAAATAAACAAATGGGATCTAATTAAAATTAAAAGCTTCTGCACAACAAAGGAAACTATCAGCAAGGTGAAAAGACAGCCTTCGGAATGGGAGAAAATAATAGCAAGTGAAGCAACTGACAAACAACTAATCTCAAAAATATACAAGCAACTTATGCAGCTCAATTCCAGAAAAATAAACGACCCAATCAAAAAATGGGCCAAAGAACTAAATAGACATTTCTCCAAAGAAGACGTACGGATGGCTAACAAACACATGAAAAGATGCTCAACATCACTCATTATCAGAGAAATGCAAATCAAAACCACAATGAGGTACCACTTCACACCAGTCAGAATGGCTGCGATCCAAAAATCTGCAAGCAATAAATGCTGGAGAGGGTGTGGAGAAAAGGGAACCCTCCTACACTGTTGGTGGGAATGCAAACTAGTACAGCCACTATGGAGAACAGTGTGGAGATACCTTAAAAAATTGCAAATAGAACTACCTTATGACCCAGCAATCCCACTGCTGGGCATACACACCGAGGAAACCAGAATTGAAAGAGACACATGTACCCCAATGTTCATCGCGGCACTGTTTATAATAGCCAGGACATGGAAACAACCTAGATGTCCATCAGCAGATGAATGGATCAGAAAGCTGTGGTACATAAACACAATGGAGTATTACTCAGCCGTTAAAAAGAATTCATTTGAATCAGTTCTGATGAGATGGATGAAACTGGAGCCGATTATACAGAGTGAAGTAAGCCAGAAAGAAAAACACCAATACAGTATACTAACACATATATATGGAATTTAGAAAGATGGCAATGACGACCCTGTATGCAAGACAGGAAAAAAGACACAGCTGTGTATAACGGACTTTTGGACTCAGAGGGAGAGGGAGAGGGTGGGATGATTTGGGAGAATGGCATTCTAACATGTATACTATCATGTAAGAATTGAATCGCCAGTCTATGTCTGACGCAGGTTACAGCATGCTTGGCGCTGGTGCATGGGGATGACCCACAGAGATGTTATGGAGAGGGAGGTGGGAGGGGGGTTCATGTTTGGGAACACATGTAAGAATTAAAGATTTTAAAATTAAAAAAAATAAATAAATAAAGTTTCTAAAAAAAAAAAAAAAGCATCAGTTCTTCGGCACTCAGCCTTCTTCACAGTCCAACTCTCGCATCCATACATGACCACTGGAAAAACCATAGCCTTGACTAGAGGGACCTTTGTTGGCAAAGTAATGTCTCTGCTTATCAATAAGCTCTCTAGGTTGATCATAACTTTCCTTCCAAGGAGTAAGTGTCTTTTAATTTTAAGGCTGCAGTCACCATCTGAAGTGATTTTGGAGCCCCCAAAAAAAGTCTGACACAGTTTCAACTGTTTCCCCATCTATTTCCCATGTAGTGATGGGACCAGATGCCATGATCTTTGTTTTCTGAATTTTGAGCTTTAAGCCAAATTTGCACTCTCCTCTTTTACTTTCATCAAGAGGGTCTTTAGTTCCTCTTCACTTTCTGCCATAAGGGTGGTGTCATCTTCATATCTGAGGTTATTGAGATTTCTCCCAGCAATCTTGTTTCCAGCTTGTGCTTCTTCCAGCCCAGCGTTTCTCATGATGTACTCTCATGATGTATAGAGTGGGGCTATGTAGACCCCACGTCCAAGGAGTGGTGGCTGCTCGGGCACAGGAGGGCCTAGAGCAGCTACTCCACGGTCAAGGTCAGGAGGGGTGGTGGTGAGGAGATACCCCTCGTCCAAAGTAAGGAGCAGCCACTGTGCTTTGCTGGAGCAGCCGTGAAGATACCCCATGTCCAAGGTAAGCGAAACCCAAGTAAAATGGTAGGTGTTGCAAGAGGGCATCAGAGGGCAGACACACTGAAACCATAATCACAGAAAACTAGTCAATCTAATCACACTAGACCACAGCCTTGTCTAACTCAACAAAAGTAAGCCATGCCTGTGGGGCCAGCCAAGACGGGCGGGTCATGGTGGAGAGGTCTGACAGAATGTGGTCCACTGGAGAAAGGAATGGCAAGCCACTTCAGTATTCTTGCCTTGAGAACCCCATGAACAGTATGATATTATGGGTAGTTAACACGAATATGGACACAGATAAAACATAAAGAACATTTTAACTTTACTTTTATGTTTTTTTCACATGATTTTACATTTTTATGTTAACAAAAAATGTTATCCTATTAAATTTATATAACCCACTAAGTTTTTTTAATCAGAAAAAAAACTCACAAGTAACATTTGTATGGCATTCATTTGTAAGTTTTAATCTCAATCTGTCAGTTCAGTTGCTCAGTCATGTCCGACTCTTTGCGACCCCATGGACTGCAGCACACTAGGCTTCCCTGTCCAACACCAACTCCAAGAGTTTGCTCAGATTTGCTGATGCCATCCAACCATCTCATCCTCTGTCATCCACTTCTCCTCCTGTCTTCAATCTTTCCCAGAATCAGAGTTTTTTCCAATGAGTCAGTTCTTCACATCAGGTGGCCAAAGTATTGGAGTTTAAGCATTAGTCCTTCTAATGAATATTCAGGACTGATTTATTTTAAGATTGACTGGTTTGATCTCCTAACAGTCCAAGGGACTCTCAAGTGTCTTCTCCAACACCTCAGTTCAAGAGCATCAATCCTTCGGTGCTCAGCTTTCTTTAAAGTCCAACTGTCACATCCATACACGACTACTGGAAAAACCATAACTTTGACTAGATGGACCTTTGTTTGCAATGTAATGTCTCTGTTTTTAATATGCTCTCTAGGTTGGTCATAGCTTTTCTTCCAAGGAGCAAGCATCTTTTAATTTCATGGCTGCAGTCACAATCTGCAGTGACTTTGGAGCCCAAAATAAAGAATATCTGTCACTGTTTCTATTGTTTCCCCATCTATTTGCCATGAAGTGATGGGGCTGGATGCCATGTTCTTAGTTTTTTAAATGTTTAGTTTTAAGCCAGTTTTTTCACTCTTCTCTTTCACATTCATCAAGAGGCTCTTCAGTTCCTCATCACTTTCTGCCATAAGGGAGGCATCATCTGCTTGTCTGAGCTTATTGATATTTCTCCTGGCAATCTTGATCCCAGTTTCTGCTTCATCCAGCCTGGCATTTTGCATGATGTACTCTGCATATAAGCTAAATAAGCAGGGTGACAATACACAGCCTTGATGTACTCCTTTCCCTATTTAGAACCAGTCTGTTGATCCTAATTCAGTTCTAACTGTTGCTTCTTGACCTGCATACAGATTTCTCAGGAGGCAGGTAAGATGTTCTGATATTTCCATCTCTTGAAGAGTTTTCCACAGTTTATTGTGATCTACAGAGTCAAAGGCTTTGGGATAATCAATAAAGCAAGTAGGTACTAGTTGATGGAAAACTAAAAACTATTTTATATTTTCAAATACGAAAAGTCAGACTGGTTTAGCATGAATGAATAGACATGAGTGTATGAAAACAACTGCATATATGGCAGAAAGAATCACTGTGTGGAGGTCCCCATGTAACATTTAGGTCAAATTTTTACATTTATTTTTCTAGGCTTTCCATTGTATTTATCACCACTCTCAGCACAAATATACTTAGATACAATATACTAGCATTGTAAATATGCAAACTATTATTTTAAGTAGTGAAACATAAAGTTACCTCAACCTCAAAATCTATTAAATCAGCAGTTAGAAATATTCTCACAATTGAGGTAAAGGGGGAGTGACATTTAGAATGACACAATTGCTATGTTCTTCCTTTCTTATGATTTCACACATTAAAGCCAACTTCAGTCTTTTGTTGACACACATGTTCTTTTTAAGTCTGACTTTATGCTACACATTCCTACACTGACTCCAGGAAGATTCTTCATATTAAGTCAGGCACATCTATTTGTTTCCAGAGTAAGTTTGAAAAGACAATTTTACTATATTTTCAAATGTTAGACATCAAGTTAAAAACAATGGCCAAAAACCACATCTGACTGCACACAAATATTTTTTCCCCAATTTGAAATTACAGTTTCTATCAAGGATGGGTTTGTTTCACCTGAGTTTTGAAATTCATCTTTTAGACAATTTTAGAAATAATCATTTACCTTGGTATCAGTCTTACTTCACTCTGACCACAATTGTAATACAAAACATTAATTTCTATTCTCTTCAAGTTTACTACCCTGGCTGATAACAAAGCACTGATTTTTAGCAGGATAATATTTGCCATAGTAGCTGATCATTTTCCTTTGAATGTCCTTTTCATTTCCTCTTCCATATAGAGTTAGCTTTTATCTTCTCTCTCAATAGATCAGTGAATGGATAACATGCTAGACTACAAAAGGATTCATTCTTAATTTCTTTTACTGATAGAAAACTTTGGTTTAAAATGGTTTCTCAATATTGAATTCAACATACTGAACTACAAGTAAATAATTCATGCTGTACTTAAACAGGGGGTGTATCACAGGCTGGAAGAAAATTAGAGGAATGTTCCGGTGGGAAACTGGAGTATGTTCCTGATGAAGAAAGAGAAATCTTCCCTGATCTGTCCCAGCCTATGGGATGCAGAGAGGAGTCTGGGAAAAACATGTATATCAGGCTAAAACAAAATAAGAAGTGGGGGGATGCATATTGAAATACAACAGTGTCACCTGTACTCCTGGAAGCATCCTGGGGAAACAGCATGATTGAGCACTCATTATGTCTCAAACAACAGAAGTAGTAGAGTTGAAAGGGTATAAATATCCTCATATGTGTGCAGCTATTACCCACATATCCCAGGGACTAGTGCAAATGCATGTGGATAGGACTGGGAGTGGGGAGGATGTGAAGTCTGCAAGTGAAGTGAAGATCATCTAGAAAAGAATTTCCCACCAATGTCACTAGATAACAAACAAGTACAAAGACTCACATCCTCACACCTTCCAAAAAGAAAAAAATAAAACATGCAACTTGATTCTTATTAATGGGTCCACTGGTTATTATATCTCAAGGAGATGAGGAAAGATTCTGGATTCATTGAGACTAAATTTCTAAGAGGAGCCTCTAAGTAGAATTCAGATTAATTTATTAAAAAACAAAGTAATGTTTCTTCCATATCCATGTTCATGAATATGATTTTAACTGCTATATGTACAAATTTAGGATTTTGATCTCTAAATGCTATAATGACAATATTTATATATTTAAAAAATACTCTGATAAATACATTTGAGTAAGTATGGCATGATGTATGAGGTATACAAAGCCAAGTATTATAGATACACTAACTTTTTTCTGTTTTATCCTTGCTTACTATACAATGCTAAAAATAATTTCAAGCTCACTCTTTTTTATCTTAAAAACAAAATATTTTAAACTATAAATTTAAATTTTTACTCATTTCCATTTATAGTTTTGTTTTTACCAAGCAAGCAGATCCAAGTAACTATGACTATGTATACTATGGAATGTGTTAAAAATAACTAACATCCACTGAATTCACTGATGTTTACAGAATATATAAATAAAATGTCAGTTGTAATAAACCTAAAAAAATTAAAATGCTATATTTGCATATTTTATTTCACTATCTGTTCATGCGGGCTCCCCTTGTGGCTCAGCTCGTAAAGAGTCTGTTTGCAAGCAGGAGGCCTAAGTTCCATCCCTGGGTTGAGAAGATCCCCTGGAGAAGGGAAAGGCTACCCACTCCAGTATTCTGGCCTGGAGAATTCCAAGGACTGTATAGTTGCAAAGAGTTGGACATGACTGAGCAGCTTTCACTTTTCATGTGGGTTAGTATAAGTTTCATATACACTTCAACTATATATTATTCAGGTTCTAGTCTAGGCTTTGTTGTTGTCAGCCACTAAGTCATGTCAGACTCTTTATGACTCTTCATGGACTGCATGTAGCCCGCCAGGCTTCCCTGTCCTTCATTATCTCCCAGAGTTTGCTCAGACATATGTCTATTGAGTTGGTGTTGCTATCCAACCATCTTGTCCTCTGTTGCCCCCTTCTCTTCCTGCTTTCAATCCTTCCCAGCATCATGGTCTTTTCCAATGAGTTGGCTCTTCACATTAGGTGACCAAAGTATTAGAGCTCCAGCTTCAGCATCAGTCCTTCCAATGAATATTCAGGGTTGATTTCCCTTAGGATTGACTGGTTTGATCTATGCCGGTATATTTTAATTAGGGAAAAAACACCTTATTACAATATATTTTTACCAAAATTATCCTTTAGAGATTTTGTCTGTCAACTAATTGTTTGGTTCACTGTTCTAGTTGGATTTACCCTACAACTGTGATGAGGAAACAGAGTAGAGTTAATATCCTAAAATTGTACCTAAACAAATACCTATATCTTATCAATGTCCATACCTACCGTCAACAAACATATCTACTTATAAGACATGGGCACTTTGAAAAGATGCATATTCTGGTGTTATGATTTATTATATCTATATTCTAAGACTGAAACAAATGAACAATAAGTTATCTAAAATATAAAAATCTATATAGTAATTTCCATTTCCTTATTGAATGGAATATTACCACTGCTGGCTTTTCAGCCTCCACCACTGAGTTTAAAGTCTTGAACTAAATATACTTTAACAGACTCATGTATAATTTGCATCCATATATAATCTAGGACAACATTCTTGAAATATTCATTGAGGTTATTATCTAACAATTGTCATATTTCAATATGTCATTTTGTCCTAAAAATCAGTTGTTTTTATTTGCTTTTAAAACCTGTATATCATTTTGCCTCATCTCCAAAATTTTAGTAACCCTAAGTATTAGGAAGAGATATTATTACTTTTCTAAGTAGCAAAAATGACTGTAGTTTATAAGCCTTAGATTACCTTTCAACCAAAATGTCTGGTGTTATCTTGGGAAAGCAGTTTAAGCATGGGTGTTAACAGTATCCTCTCCACACTCAAACTACCCAAGGACAAAACCAGACCATCCACCCTTGTGTTTGTCAATGCGTTAATGGTCTCCTCTCTAAGCTGTTCACACTAATAGTACCTGCCTCCTAGCACTGTTGTAAAGATTAAATGGGTGATGTATGTCAAAATACTGCCTGGCACATAATAAATACAAATATGTCAGCTAATTTTTCATTTGCGGTATGAAATGACATCACTGTCATACGTAGCAAGTACGGGCTTAGCTTTTAGAAACTTATCTCTTGTTTGAAATATGTCTGAAAGCTATGCACACTGAGTATATATGACTAATTTATAGCTATGTATATACATAATTGAGAAAGAAAACAAACCACACTCTCCACTTACCACTGTATGCATACTATTTACGCACAGTAGTCCACCTAAGCTATGACAAATATGTTCCAAGACTCCCCTGTGGATGCCTGAAATCATGGAGAGTACCGAACCCTATAAATACATTTATGTGTGTGTTTTCTATACCTACATACTACATAAGTTCAGTAACTTAGTTAATTCTTGTTTAAAAATTAGACAGTAAGGTATTAAAATAATAACTAATAATAAAATAGAACAACTATAACAACATGTTTTAAACAAAGTTTTATGAACTGTTGTGTTTCTACCTCATCAACTTCTTTAGCTCTGAAACGTAGCAGCAGACTCTTCCTTTGTAGATACAGCCTCTTAGGTAATTTATATATACTTATAGTCTAAACCTATTCCTGAATATGTGTAACCATCCCTTGTGTGGTTTAGTCACTAAGTTGTGTCCGACTCTTGCAAACCCATGGACTATAGGCTGCTAGGCTCCTTTGTCCGTGGGATTCTCCAGGCAAGAGTACTGGAATGGGTTGCCATTTGCTCCTGCAGGGGATCTTCCCAACTCAGGAATCAAACCCAGGTCTCCTGCATTGCAGGCAGATTCTTTACTGACTGAGCTATGAGGGAAGCCCATATGTGCATTAACCATCCTTTACATGCAGCAAATTGCTTAGTGTCACTCCATTTAGATCCTTTTCTGAATCCTTCGCATTGGTTCCAGGCTTTCTGGTGCAACAATTGCTGTCAATGTTTAGAACATGTTTTCCACCCTCAAAGATTAAAGACTTTTCCATCTCAACTCAGCACTTATCAAACACTGTGGCTCTAAGTTTGGCAGCTTGAGGTGCAGCAGCAAAACTAGCATGGATTTCTCTTTTCTTCTTCACAATTCTAGGATGAGAAGATTCATACTGTAGATCTTAGCAACGTCAGCATACAATATTGTTTGTTTGTTTGTTTCTTTACTTAGAGCTTTCCTGGTGGCTCAGATGGTAAAGAATCTGCCTGGAATGCAGGAGACCCAGGTTCAATCCTTGGGTTGGGAAGATCCCTGTAAAAGGGAATGGCTGCCCATTCCAGTATTTTTGCTTGAAGAATTCTGAGGACTGAGGAGCCTGGCTGGCTGCAGACCATGGGATCACAAAGAATCAGACATGACTGAGTGACTTTCATTTTCACTCTATCTTTTAAATTTAAAGGAAACACTTCAAGGCTTCTCTTTGGCATATTTGTATTGCCAGCCTCACTACTCTTATGCTTTGCAGACATTATTAAATAAAAGGAAGGTTATTTGAACACAAGCACTGTGATACCACAACACACAGCAGTACATCTGATAACCCAAGAATATAGGACTAGGTCACCTTTCCCTTCTCCAGAGGATCTTCCCGACCCAGGAATTCAACCGGGGTCTCCTGCATTGCAGGTGGATTCTTTACCAGCTGAGCAACCAGTGAAGCCTCTCTGATAATCCAAGCCACTACTAAGTGACTAAAGGTTGGGATCAGCTGAGCAGAGATGATTCACATCCCAGGTGGCACCAAAAGGGACAGTGTGAAATTTCATCACTCTCCAAGAACGGCAGGGAATTTAGTCTCCAAATTATGTTTCACGAATTTTCCGTTTACTGTTCTCAGACCACAGTTGGCCATGGGTAACTGAATCTGTGGAAAGTAAAACCATGGATAAGAGGGTACTACCATGGATAATGTGTCTGATTTTCAGAAGGGTAAGCTGTACTCTCAGGTTATAAATTAGCCATGTTTAAGATTACTTAAAATTTTACAGTTTCAGTAAGGTTTGTAGTTGTTGTGTGTATGTAAAGTTTATTTGTATTATAGTATTCCTTTTACGGACAAACTTATTAGATACTTAAAAAGCTTTTTGTGCATTTATTCAAGTCAGTGTTTGTATACTGACAGACTAAAACCTTGAATTAGTTAATGGTTAACTTGCATCATATCTGTTATTTCCTTAATAAAAAAACAGTCTTTGAACCTCCTTTTCATATCTGTCCTTCTTGTTTTGAATGATAATTGTTCGTCATTTTATACCCAGTTTCACCATTTCTCAATATCCATCTAAAGGTGAACTTTTTCGTAGAGTCACTGGCTCCTTCATCTCATATAGAGTGATGAAATCTACTGTACCTTCAGCGTGTGGTCTGCACAACATGGAAGACAATACAAATATTTTGTAAAATTTATCTACAAAAATATGAGTAATACAAGTTTTTTGGTTGCCAATAATGAAAAGGAAAGAACTGAGACTCATTGGTTTAAGTACATGATCTGTCAAAAATGAATCATAGGCAATTAAACCTGACACTTAGGGAAATGTCCTTTTAACATTTCTCAAAAAGCAGAATGAGTCCAAAATTTTTTTTTTAACTTAAAAGACAACAATTTGGACTCTAAAGTACAAAGACAGCTTATAAATATGTATGGTATAAAAATGTATTTAAGTTTTGTACATTTCAAAATGTTCATATTATAACACTCAAATACAAACTACATTTGTCATGCGTTACCACAAACCATACTCATATTTACTACAAAACACTGATAAAATACTGATAAATAAAGAAGCTGTTTCTATATTACACATGTCTGAGCATATAAAATACCCTTCTGTTAAATGGATATTGATAAGAAGGACAATATAAAAGCTACCTATCTTCAATTTGCTGCACCACTACTCAAAGGGACTAAGACCAGCTTTTTTTTTTTTTTTTTAAAGAAGTTATAGAATAATAAAAGATTAGAGTTGACTTAGCCGCTGTTTTTTAATCTAATATAACCTTGGCATTTCACAACTGAATCCAATACCCCTAACTTACTGCCTGTCAGAGATTAGGAAGGTGAAAAATGTTTGTTGAATGAATTGGGTTGTTCTTCGCAGTAACACAAAAGTACTGACTGGAAGATAAAAACAACGCAGGTCTCTGGAATGCTAAACATTTTCAGGAAGGGTATACAAGACTACAATCAAATAGTCTCTGATAATAACTAATTTGTGCATGTGGTTACTAGGACTATATTTAAAAACACACACACATATGCAATATGTACCTAATTCCAAGGAGACGAAAATAATTTTAAAAGTTTTCTGATCAAGGTTTAACCTCAACCAATATGCAATATATTTTACTACTTGAGCCAACTTCCAATTGTACTTAGTCACTGCTTTTGAAAGACAGCAGTGAGCAGAATTTTTTTTTCTGAGTGTTGCATATCACATATATAATTTTAAAACTTTTTTCAAAAAGTATACTTGATTTACATCAACTTTACATCTATGTAAGTTGACTTACATCATTAGTTTCTGCTGTACAGAAAAGTGAATCAGTTATATATACTCATATACCCACTCTTTCTTAGACTATTTTCACAAATAGGTCAATTATAATTCTTTGCTTTTTTATTTCATCTCTGAAATATATCTTTTTTATCATTTCATCTATACTTCACCATAAGTATATATATGCATATATATTCATCATATATATGTCTCTATCTACAGCTAACATTTATATCCATATGCAGTTATTAATGTGATTTTATAAAAAGGGAAATATTATATCTCCATATGGAATTTTTACTCTATGATCAGTTTAAGAACAAATAGTTTTTAACTTTAAAAAATATATATTTTTGCATTCTTCTTAAATTTATACTATTTTTTTAATTACTTATTTAGCTCTGTCAATTTATAATGTTTTATGGGCTTAATCAGGAAATTATCTTTAAGATCCCTTTTAAAAGTGATGACTATTAAGGAACAATCTCTTATTGATTCTTTAAGACAGATGTATTGATTAAGCACCACAGTCATTTTTCACCCTTTTCTACTTACTTATAGCAGGTATGACAATCATAAAAAAGCAATTATAGAATACAAATGCATGGAAAGACCAGAGAACATCAGGAAAAATAAAAAGTATATGTTGGGGCTGTAAGTATAAAGAGACAGAAAAGGGGGAAAGGGAGAGAGAGAGAAAGGGAGAGAAGGAGGAGGGAGGGAAGGAGAGAGGAGAGGACATGAGAGAGAGAAGGGGAGAGATGGAGGGAGGGGAGTTTTTCTTAAATTCCATTTCTAACTAGTACAACTGCCTCCCTTCCATTATGAAGTTTTACCACTGACATGTGTTATGTGAAAGTTGCTCAGTCACATCTGAATCTTTGCAACCCCATGGAGTATACATACAGTCCATAGAATTCTCCAGGCCAGACATAATGGAGTGGGTAGTCTATCCCTTCTCCAGGGGATTTTCCTGACCCAGGAATCGAATGGATGTCTCCTGCATTGCAGGCAGATTCTTTACCAACTGAGCTCTCAGGGAAGCCCAGTCCTTCACTTTTCTTACCACTTTTAAGTGTTGTAGAACATACGAAAAAAAAGTTAAATGTGATTACACAATACATAACTATCTTTCTAAATTGTACTACTGATTATATGAAAGAAATGTCCAACATATAAAATTAGAATTTGCATAATATTTCATGCCAGTAAATTATCTCAAAGAGGAAAATCTCATGTTCTTAGCATTTTCATATAAAAAAGTTATAATAACATATTTATCTCAATCACATGTGAAAAAAATCAGATTGAATGACAAAATTCCATTATTCAGATATCTTCAGGGATAAATGAATATGGAGCATTTGGTTTGCAACAAAGCTATCTAACTTGGATATAAGTCTAAAATACTGATTTGTAAAAGAAAGTTAATCAAATACACTTGTTTCTCTTTTTTATGAATTATAAGTCACTGTATATTCATTTGCTCAGGACTTACACTTAAAATTTTGAACTCTCACTTGATACTTAAAAAAACTATAGTTTAAACTTAAAGTGTACTAATGTTGCTATGTTTATGTTTTGAAGAGAATATTTTTACCAATATATATTAAATTTTCTATAGATGAAGTCAGACCAGAAGGAAGATGGGTGAGAATATAGGTAAAGCAAGATCAGCCATGCATGGATAGTTTTTGAAGCTAGGTGATTCATATATGAGGTTTTATTATACGTTTTTCTAGCTACTTTTATATACATTTGACTTTTTATAATTAAAAGTTTTTAAAAATTAAGCTGTTTAATTGTTTTTAATTCCAAGTTCTTTTGAAGCATATTGTATAAGAAGTAGATGACAATCTAATCCTGACATTTTTTTTTTTAATCCTGGGGGATTTGTGTTACTAATTGCCTGTATCCATACCTGCCTAGTGGAATGGATCTTCCATTAAAGTTCTCAATCAATTTTGATGTGACAGCTCTTGCATCAGAAAAGGAGGTAAAAATTATTCTATAAACTGGAACTGTAAGGAACTATAGGAAGCAGGGATATAAACTTGTGCCTACACAGGAATCAAGCATATCTGGTCACAAAGGATGGAATGCAGGTCCATCCTGTAAGTAGTAAATTTTCAAGAGTAATTTGAATGCTTCTGTATCACTCAGCTTTGGCTGCCATAACAAAATACAATAGACTTGGTGGCTTAAACCACAGAAGTATATTTGTTCATAGTTCTGGAGTTTGGAAGTCTGAGTGTTAGGTTTTGAGGAGGATTCTCTTTCTGACTTGTCAATAGCAACCTTCTCCTTGTGCCCTTGGAGAGGGCAGAAAAGGCTCTCTCCATTGCCACTCTAACCGACACCCTCCCCCCCCCCCGCCCCGACCCTTTCCTCTTCTTCTTAGGGAGCTGACTAATCTCATCATGAAAGTTCAGCCCTCAGGAGCTCATCTAACCCTAATCAGCTCTCAAAGTCTTCACATTCAGATATCATTGCATTAGGACTTCAACAAATGAATTTCAAGGGAATACGTTCAGTCCATAGAGCTGTTCTAGGTTTAAAAGGGAGGAGAAGTTTGAAAGTATTTTCTGTGAGGAACGCAACATATTCTATATCTTAGGAGTGTTCTCAGGATCTGTTTTCTCAACTCAGATCAGAGCCAAAAGTTTGTTGGCAAAAGTGTAAGAGCTTCTACAAAATAATAACAGAGACCAAGGTAGACCAACATATCTTCTAAAATGGCAAAATAAAGATAGACAGTGATAAATTTTCTCTACTTCTACTTAAAATTCAGTATGTGTTTAGTCACTTCAGTCATGTCTGATTCTGTGGGACCCCATGGACTGTCACCCGCCAGGCTCCTCTGGCCAGGGGATTCTCCAGGCAAGAATACTGGAGTGGGCTGCCATTTCCATTTCCAAAATTCAGTATATGTTGACTAAAATGAGAGGTCTGTTGCAGCTTGGACGTTAGATATTCCACAGCTTATAACCTTGGCAAGACATCTTTCCCAGTGACTGCCCCAACATTAGAGGCAGAATCTGCTTAAAAACGCCAAGGGAACTAGGAGTTGCAACTGGAAATCCATTCATGAGATTCACAAGTGTGGATCTCTCCTCCACAAAGATGGAGGAAGACTGAGATCATATTAGATAGATACTCCCAGCCACTAAATGAGCCTTTGGAGCAGGGCTACAATTCTTGAATTGCATAGCTGTAGGCATAGTACCAGGATTGTCATTTACCCCTGTGATTGTGATCACACTAGTACAAATGCCTGTTTAGCTCTGGGAGAATTCTGTTACATGCAGAGTATGAAGTGCAGAAAAAATAAATAAATCGCAAGCTGGCTATACTAATGCAAATCAAACATACACGAAACACTTTAAACATATTTTATATATTGAATACAGTACATGTCACTGATGTATCCTCACAAAGAGCATCATATAAAATATTTAAAAATAAAGTTGTGATAGAATATTAATAGACAGAATATCCAGGTTATATGCCATCTCTTGCCCAATCCCATCATCTCCTTCAGCCTCTCCTCAGGACAAGGATTGAGCTTGGTCATGGGCAACATGACACCTATTAAGGCAGCAGCTACAATAATACTAGCACCCATGGTTAGTTCAGTTATAACCATGAAGTCTATGCTTTCCCCAGCAGTGGCCAGACAGAGCCAGTTAACACAGTGCAGACATGTAGGGGTATTGAGCCCTATACATTAATTTTGAGCAATGAAAGACACATGAACTGAGAGAAGGGCAAGATAAATTTTGACCTTCCTTTTTTCTCACCCTGATAGACAATTCTGGGCTTCCTTGATGGCTCAGATGGTAAAGAATCTGCCTGCAATGTGGGAGATCTGTGTTCAATCCCTGGGTTGGAAGATCCCCTGGAGGAGATCTGGTTACCCACTCCAGTATTCTTGTCTGGAGAATCCCCATGGACAGAGGAGTCTGGCAGGCTACAGTCCAGGGGGTCACTGAGCTGGACATGACTGAGCAACTAAGCACAGCACACCACAATATACAATTCCAGACAAAGTGATTCCATATACCCTCTTCAGAGAAGCATTTTTGCCTGTATTCCCTTGTGAATTTGTGGTAAGCATGGTTATCCACAAACTTCTAGGTCTTTCTCTCCTTCCCTAGAGCAGCCCTCATACTGTTCTCTCAGTCATGTTGCCCTAGTAACACAGCAACCCTGCCACCACCCCTCTACCCTCCAAAAAAATCTACAAAAGATTTACCATATAAGCTAGACCTCTGGCTCAATTTTCAAAAAAAAAATCTGGACTAAGACCATTGGTTACAACACTGGTCCTATAATTAAACTTCCAGAATGAGAATTCAGACTTGCATTCTCACTGATCTGACATCAATACAGATACAATATTTTTGTGGATAATTAGGGTGAGTAATAATCCTTGGCATGCACAGGTATCATACTTACTAAGGCTTTTAGAAATGTTTAATTAGGAAAAAACTTAGATGGAAGGTGAAGAGTAGGGAGGTAACTGCTGCACTTAATTAGTATAGAGGTGATAATAATTATAAGAAATTTTATGTGAGATGTCTGCTTTGGCCAAATATGGGGACTTTACATGCATGCACAGATACATGTAGGCTCAGGACTAACTGATCCTAACCTTAAGCATGCTGTGAAAAACCTCAGAAATTCTCAGGTCATATTAGATGCCATTCTTAAATATTTCAGCTACAAGGAAGAGTACTGAAAATCAAGTCCACTAAAAGGTTATAAGGTTGTAAATGTTACAACCAACAGCAGATATGCATCCTTGATACATCTTGACCCTGATAAGGAAAAGTGGGGCCCTGAGATTCATGGCGATAGGTGTATGAATGAGAATAAAATATATTGAAAATCTATGCTTTCCTGAACCCTGCGGGATAGAAGAAGGAGCCACTTTCTGTTTTGCTAAGAATGGCTTCATTCAATGATCTGGTCCCTAGCAAGTGCCTCCAAAGATGATGCTGTTCTCCATAATTACCACCAGTGTATGTTAGCCTTCAAATTTACATTTTTTTTTCCTTCATGTGAGCCATTTTTAAAGTCATTATTGAATTTTATATAATATTGCTTCTGTTTTATGTTTTGATTTTTGGGCTGCAAGCGATGTAGAATCTTAGCTCCCTGTCCAGGGACTGAATCCATGACTGCACTGGAAGGCAAAGTCTTAACCACTGGACTTCCAGGAAAGACACGAGCCTCCAGATTTCAAAGGGTCAGATCTCTGTCACATCAAGTGAGAATGTAGAATCCCTGCTTACAAAAAAGAAAATTGCCTACAAATCATGAAATTTCATGAGCGAGGTAATAAATAGTGGCAGACAAAAGGGGATCTGCAGAGTTTAGCCTGGAGTAGTTCAGTTCAGTTCAGTCATTCAGTGGTGTCCAACTATTTGCAACCCCTATTTGCATGCCAGGACTCCCTGTCCATCACCGACTCCCAGAGTTCACTCACACTCATGTCCATCCAGTCGGTAATTCCATCCAGCCATCTCATCCTCTGTCATCCCATTCTCCTCTTGCCCCCAATCCCTCCAAGCATCAGAGTCTTTTCCAATGAGTCAACTCTTCACATGAGGTGGCCGGAGTATTGCAGTTTCAGCTTTAGCATCAGTCCTTCCAAAGAACACCCAGGACTGATCTCCTTTAGAATGGACTAGTTGGATCTCCTTGCAGGCCAAGGGACTCTCAAGAGTCTTCTCCACCACCACAGTTCAAAAGCATCAATTTTTCAGTGCTCAGCTTTCTCCACAGTCCAACTCTCACATCCATACATGACCACTGGAAAAACCATAGCCTTGACTAGACGGACCTTTGTTGGCAAAGTCATGTCTCTGCTTTGGAATATCCTATCTAGGTTGGTCATAACTTTCCTTCCAAGGAATAAGTGTCTTTTAATTGCATGGCTGCAATCACCATTTGCAGTGATTTTGGAGCCCCCAAAAATAAAGTCTGACACTGTTTCCACTATTTCCCTATCTATTTCCCATGAAGTGATGGGACCAGATGCCATGATCTTCATTTTCTGAAGGTTGAGCTTTAAGCCAACTTTTTCACTCTCCTCTTTCACTTTCATCAAGAGGCTTTTTAGTTCCTCTTCACTTTCTGCCATAAGGGTGGTATCATCTGCATATCTGAGGTTCTTGATATTTCTCCCAGCAATATTGATTCTAGCTTGTGTTTCTTCCAGTCCAGTGTTTCTCATGATGTACTCTTCATATAAGTTAAATAAGCAGGGTGACAATATACAGCCGTGACGTACTCCTTTTCCTATTTGGAACCAGTCTGTTGTTACATGTCCAGTTCTAATTGTTGTTTCCTGACCTGCATATAGGTTTCTCAGGAGGCAGGTCAGGTGGTTTGGTATGCCCATCTCTTTCAGAATTTTCCACAGTTTATTGTGATCCACACAGTCAAAGGCTTTGGCATAGTCAATAAAGCAGAAATAGATGTTTTTCTGGAACTCTCTTGCTTTTTCCATGATCCAGCGGATGTTGGCAATTTGATCTCTGGTTCCTCTGCCTTTTCTAAAACCAGCTTGAACATCTGGAAGTTCACAGTTCATGTATTGCTGAAGCCTGGCTTGGAGAATTTTGAGCATTACTTTACTAGCATGTGAGATGAATGCAATTGTGCGGTAGTTTGAGCATTCTTTGGCATTGCCTTTCTTTGGGATTGGAATGAAAATGGACCTTTTCCAGTCCTGTGGTCACTGCTGAGTTTTCCAAACTTGCTGGCATATTGAGTGTAGCACTTTCACAGCATCATCTTTCAGGATTTGAAACAGCTCAACTGGAATTCCATCACCTCCACTAGCTTTGTTCGTAGTAATGCTTTCTAAGGCCCACTTGACTTCACATTCCAGGATGTCTGGCACTAGGTGAGTGATCACACCATCATGATTATCTGGGTCATGAAGATCTTTTTTGTACAATTCTTTTGTGTATTCTTGCCACCTCTTCTAATATCTTCTGCTTCTGTTAGGTCCATACCATTTCTGTCCTTTATCGAGCCCATCTTTGCATGAAATCTTCCCTTGGTATCTCTAAGTTTCTTGAAGAGACCTCTAGTCTTTCCTATTCTGTTGTTTTCATCTATTAGCCCTGAGTAATAGGATGTTAAAAAAGAAGGCTGAGGTTCAAGTTGCTATAAAGTTAGGTACATACCTCAGGAAACTGGATGGTACTCTAGGTATCCAGGAAGGATAAGTACACTGATCAATGACTCCGGAAATGTCCAGCAAGAAGTGGAAGATGCCTAAGGTCCTGCATCAAAGCCAAACATTACAAGAGTGAGTTTTCTAGGGAACAGAGAGTAAGACATACTTTGCACATGACTTTTGTTTTCTCTGGATTAAATTATCCACTCTGGCATTGCCTTTCACAACCATCAGTCTTATTGTAAGACTTCTGCAACCAATGCTTCAACAAAATTTTTAGGAAGTTCATTAACTCCAGTTACAATTATTTAATAATATATTTTATAATTTGTTGATAATATCTATGCCTCAGCCAAGTAAATTATTTAAGTCTTTAGATAAATGTGATACATTAATAAAATTAGTTCTTGTCAAAACCTTGCTTGCTAACTTTCAACTTAGAGCATGTGATGGTATCATAATTATCACATTGTACCTAATTTAAAGAAAACATATCTCTTCAGAAACTCTCTTACTCATTCATTCACATTTGTGACTTATTAGGTATCTATACATATGACTTACTAGTTATCTGCACAGACCAAAGCCTTAATATTTGGGGAGGGATAGAAGACAGACCTTGTTACTTCCATTTGGAAGAACTCACAGTGCACACTGCCAAGGTGCACAATTCCCATTTAAATAACATGAAAATATTTCATCCTAGCGCTATACAATGAACCCTGCATCTTGGATATTAACGTTTGTAGCAAGTCAAAATAAATGAAAGTGTTAGTTGTTAAGTTATGCCCTACTCTTTGCAACCCCATGGACTGTAGTCCATGAGGCTCCTCTCTCCATGGGATTCTCCAGGCAACCGGAGTGGGTAGTCATTCCCTTCTCCAAGGGATCTTTCCATCCCAAGAACCTAGGTCTCCTGAATTGCAAGCAGATTCTTTACCATCAGAGCCATCAGAGCCATCAGAGAAGCCCATCAAACATACAATAAACAAGTGAGATGACTTTAGAGAACAACCAGCTTGATGAAAAAGGAAATTAAAAAGCCAATGGAAGACTAGTGAGTATGTGGAAAGAAATGTGCTTTATCTAGAGAAAATATCCTGTGATCCAATTCAGCTCATTTGAGAAGATCTAGCAAAAGGGAGATCTAGGGAAGAGCGTTGTGAACATAACTAATTTCCAGTGTAAAGTTTACAACAAGTTTGGAAGGTTTGGAGATGAAAAAAAAAAAATAATGCTATTGAAGATTGGGAACCAGGTGACAGTATTGCCACATGAAGATAGACAAGTAGGTAAGGCCTTATATGTCACAGAAGGGATCTGACTTTTATTTCAATTGTGTGAAAATTCATTGATGTATTTAAAGCATGTTACTGACACGATCTGATCCATACTATAAAATGTTACCCTGCATGCAATGAGGGGAAGAAACTGTGAGGAGTATAAGAACTGAGAGTGTTCAGGAAGACTGACTCATAGTTCTCAATTCTGAGCAACTGGATGATTACAATCATTAAATGAGGTGAAAATGGCTGAAGAGAGATACAAAAAGCAAGAATTTGGTTCTCCTTTTAGAGCCTCGAAGTAACGTAACCTTGCCAACCCTTTGATTTTAGCTCAGTGAGACATCAGACTTCTGATGTGAAATTTAATATAATACATTTGCTTTAAGTCACTATTTTTTTTGAGGTATAACTGGCATGGGCTTCCCTGGTGGCCCAGTCAGTAAAGAATCCACCAGCAATGCAGAAGACCTGGGTTTGATCCCTGGGTTGGGAAGATCCCCTGGAGGAGGGCATGGTAACCCACTCCAATATTCTTGCCTGGAGAATCCTCATGGAAAGAGGAGCCTGGAGGACTGTAGTTCATGGGGTCGCAAAGAGTTGGACATGACTGAGTGAGCATCCACCTCCCCCTGACTAAAGCACCGTATTAGTTTCAGTTGTACAATATAATGATTTGATAGTTAAGTCACTAGCTTGTCAGAGCAGCAATAGAAAACTATTACAGTCATGCTATCCAAAATTACAATGTCCCCATAAAACTTTGTATTCAATAAAAAAATAAAAAAGCTTTTGTTTTTTCATAGCACTTGTAAACATCTGAGTCTATTTTTACTTATTTAATTTATTCTTCTAGAATTCTTCTTTTTATTTATTAAACATATTTGAATATAATATACATAAGGCCACAATTTAGCCCTTCATTTGTTTCTGAAGTGTGAAGTGTTAGTCACTCGGTAGTGTCTGACGCTTCGGGACTGCATGGACTGTAGCCTGCCAGGCTCCTCTGTTCATGGAATTCTCCAGGCAAGAATACTGGAGTGGGTTGCCATGCCCTTCTCCAGGGATCTTCCTGACCCGGGATCAAACCCAGGTCTCCTGCATTGCAGGCAGATTCTTTACCATTTGGGCCTACAGTATTCATTTTAGCTAACTGCTAACTTCATCAATTCCCAGTTTAACTTCATCAATTTCCCACCTACACACTAACCACTAAACATACCTCTGCAGCTGAGAGATCTGTTTTCTGATCTCCAGACCACTGTTCAAATAATTCCTAAACATTCCTTTGGTCCCACAAATGCCTGTAAAAGGTTCTTGTCCATTGGGAACAGGAGAGTCTGGACACGATTCTATCCTGCTAGTCAGATGGAGAGAATGCTTTTACATTATTTAGTCCAAAATTTATAAACCAATGAAGTTTTGGAGTCAATGCAGGCATTTTACACTTGCACTATACTAAGATAATTTTCACAGAAAATGAAAACCTTGTGCTGTGCTTAAGTCAGGGCTTTCCCATGTGATTCAATAGTAAAAAATCTGCCTGCCAATACAGGAGACTCAGGAGATGCCTGTTTGATCCCTGGGTCAAAAAGAGCCTCTGGAGAAGGGCATGGCAACCCACTCCAGTATTCTTGCCTGGAAAATTCCATGAACAGAGGAGCCTGGCAGGCTACAGTCCATGGAGTCGAGAAGCATCAGACACAACTGAGTAACTAACACACATGCATGAACACGCATGCTAAAGTCAACTGGGTTTAACACCAGTCTGATAAGGGAGTAATAAAGTCATCCCTTTCTCCAAACACACTTTCCTCTCTAACATGCAGACCAGAGAACATTTTACCATTCTCACTCTCAGCATATTCACTGTTAATGGAGATTAAGAGAAAGGAAAGAAGTTTCAGTTCAACTAATCTCTTCCATATGAGGCATATACGTTTATTGAAACTGCCAGTTGAGGTGATTTTTCTCCATATACGTTTATTGAAACTGCCAGTTGAGGTGATTTTTCTCCTTGGCTGTCAGATCTCTTTCCTTGGCTTTATGTCTCTGGGTTAAATGACCATTAGTTCTTTGGATGCAACCTGTCACTAATGTCAGGTTATGCAGTGAACTACTAACTCAGGCACCCTGCTGGTAGATATCTCACAGTACTAGACCCATTTAGAGGAGGAATTAACAGCACTCCTTAATGTAAAGGAAGAAGTGGCATGGGAAGAAAAGCAACACTGAAATACAATAAAACAGTTTATAAATTAGAGCTTCTGCACAACAAAGGAAACTATAAGCAAGGTGAAAAGACAGCCTTCGGAATGGGAGAAAATAATAGCAAATGAAGCAACTGAAAAACAACTAATCTCAAAAATATACAAGCAACTCCTGCAGGTCAATTCCAGAAAAATAAACGACCCAATCAAAAATTGGGCCAAAGAACTAAATAGACACATCTCCAAAGAAGACATACAGATGGCTAACAAACACATAAAAAGATGCTCAACATCACTCATTATCAGAGAAATGCAAATCAAGACCACAATGAGGTACCACTTCACACCAGTCAGAATGGCTGTGATCCAAAAGTCTACAAGCAATAAATGCTGGAGAGGGTGTGGAGAAAAGGGAACCCTCTTACACTGTTGGTGGGAATGCAAACTAGTACAGCCACTATGGAGAACAGTGTGGAGATTTCTTAAATAACTGGAAATAGGACTGCCTTATGACCCAGCAATCCCACTGCTGGGCATACACACTGAGGAAACCAGAATTGAAAGAGACACATATACCCCAATGTTCATTGCAGCACTGTTTATAATAGCCAGGACATGGAAGCAACCTAGATGTACAATGGATAAGAAAGCTGTGGTAAATATACACAATGGAGTATTACTCAGCCATTAAAAAGAATATATTTGAATCAGTTCTAATGAGGTGGATGAAACTGGAGCTGATTATACAGAGTGAAGTAAGCCAGAAAGAAAAACACCAATACAGTATACTAACACATATATATGGAATTTAGAAAGATGGTAATGATGACCCTGTATGTGAAACAGCAAAAGTGACAGAGATGTATAGAACAGACTTTTGGACTCTGTGGGAGAGGGAGAGGGAGAGGGAGAGGGTGGGATGATTTGGGAGAATGGCTTGAAACATGTATACTAACATGTAAGAAACGAATCACCAGTCTAGGTTCGATACAGGATACAGGATGCTTGGGGCTGGTGCACTGGGATGTCCCAGAGAGATGATATGGGGAGGGTGGTGGGAGGGGGTTCAGGATTGGGAACTCATGTACACCTGTGGCGGATTCATGTCAATGTATGGCAAAACCAATACAGTATTGTAAAGTAAAATAAATAAATAAATAAATAAAATAAAGAGAAAAATAAATAAAGAGAAAAAAAAAAAAAAGAAAAGAAAACACATTAGATTCTATAGGCTATCTCCTGCTTCTCAGTTTTGGATGAGATGACTGAAACTTAAATTGGTAAACAGTTTTCTTTAGGAGACATTGTTTGATAAGTAAAATTTCAATTAAATTTTTCCTTTTTTTTTTTTTTTTTTCTGAGTGAAATGATCCCTCAGTATTTTGGAGCAGTGAGGAAAGAACTCACTTCTACATGAGCATGCGAATGCTGGGGTTGTAAGAACAATCATAACACTTATTAAGCACACTGTGCCAGGCTTGGCGCTATACAGTCTCTCTGTTTGATCTTATTTAAATTGTGTAAAACAAAAACAATAGATACATTCATATTACTCTTTCAGAGATGAGAGAAAAGGAGGCATGAAGAGATGAAATAACTTTTTAAGGATTGCACTGTAGTTAATGAGCGAGATATGTCCTGGAAGTAGGGAAACATTCTCAAAAAGGACAGGTTATGTGGGCACTGTGGTCATTAGGGCTGTTCTGTTGGTTACTGGAATTTCAAGAGGAGATGCAGAGACTTCACTTCAGTGTCTTCATCTTTCAAAGTGAGTCATAAATACTTATAACCCAGACATTTCCTCTGGGGATAATTAAGGGTTGCATCAATGCATACTTGCCTGTCTGAGAATGCAAGCAATACTTCTAGAGGGGAAATGACAGGTATAGGAGAAGTATGAGTGTGTGTCTGTGTGTAGGTATGTGTATTGGGGTGTGTAATTTGGACCTAGTAGGAAGTACCCAGGCTTTTCCTACCATCTTCTGTGAGGGAGCTTTTCTTTCTCCATATTAAGACATGTCTGGAAGTACGGCCATGTTTCCTCTTTACTCTCCTTGACACAACATGGCAGGTCACATACAGCCTAGTAAACAAAACAAACCTCCTTCTACTCCAAGGTGACTCAGAAGAGGGAGGCATTAAAAATATCTATCTCCCCTCATTTTAAATCCTCTTAATTGAAGCTTGGCCAGTGAAAAGTAAAAATCTGAGACTGAAATTCTCCGACTAGATGATAGCAACTGGGGTATTAAAACCAAGAGTAACCAGAAGACTGTAAAATCTGTTAAGGTGACACTGAAACACTGTTTATCATGTTGTGATTCACAAAACAATAGTGAGTGGTAAAGAGAAGAGCAGCTGAAGCCAGAATGTAAATAAATATGCTGTTTTATTTTTAATATTTTGGTTAATGTAAAATAGTAAAATGATAAAAAAATTCAGTACAACAGGCATTAATGGTAAAAAAAATAGTTATGCCCATACATCTGCATAATAGAATGCTCCAGAGGTCATTAAGTACACTGGTTTATCCTGTGCAATTCTGGTGGTTACTTTAATACTTTTACATATAATGCATGTGTTTAATGTACATGTATATTTATAAATATATGTGTACATCTGTGTGTTTGTACTGTGACAGAACCTTTAATGAAAAGATATATATATTTTAATGGGAGCCACAGTGTAGAAAACAAGCAACTTGAAAATATTAAAATACATTGTCAATTATTTCCATTTTGAATCTCCTAGATTGAGTCTCTTTTTATACATATTTTATTATTTCTATATATTTTGAAATATTATACCAAATCTGTTTTTCAACAAAATCTATTATATTCTAATTTGGGAAATTATGTTTTAATATTTCTAAAGCCATCTCTTCTTACATTACTCTGTTTTCATATGTTAGGTATTTAGAATAGGAAAAAGGAGTTCAGAATGGCAGTGGCTAAAAGACAAGGAAGGAAAAAGCCCGTGAAAATAGAACAAAGGAAGATCCGAGGACAGAAGTGAGGATCTCAGGTAAAACAAACAGCACTCCTGGCTAGCCCAATTTACATAGGGCAGGCCCAGGGGGAGGACAAAAAACATAAAAAGAGGAGCCAAAGGGCCAGGGCTCTCTATCCCACACGCGCGCACACATGCATTCTTTTTCTTTCTCTCTCTCTCCTCTTCGTGTCTTTTGGGTCAGCATGCCCCCAAGCCTCGAGTATATATTTTCCTTTATTTTCTAAATTCTGATCTCTCTGAGAACTATAACACGGACTGTCTGAGAGCTGTGATGCGTCGAAGTCTTTAACATCCGTACCTTTAAACTTTTGTTGTGACAATACAGAACCGAGGAAATTACACTCAAGGCTATGGTTTTTCCAGTCATCATGTATGGATGTGAGAGTTGGACTGTGAACAAAGCTAAGCACCAAAGAACTGATGCTTTTGAACTTTGGTGTTGAAGACTCTTGAGAGTCCCTTGGACTGCAAGGAGATCCAACCAGTCCATCCTAAAGGAGATCAGTCCTGGGTGTTCTTTGGAAGGAATGATGCTAAAGCTGAAACTCCAGTACTTTGGCCACTTCATGCGAAAGTTGACTCATTGGAAAAGACTCTGATGCTGGGAGGGATTGGGGGCAGGAGGAAAAGGGGACGACAGAGGATGAGATGGCTGGATGGCATCACTGACTTGATGGACGTGAGTTTGAGTGAACTCCGGGAATCGGTGATGGATAGGGAGGCCTGGTGTGCTGCAATTTATGGGGTTGCAAAGAGTCGGACACGACTGAGCGACTGAACTGAACTGAACACATAAAATTATTTTCACTATGAATATAAGTTCAGTTCAGTCACTCAGTCGTGTCCAACTCTTTGCAACCCTGTGGACTGCAGCACGTCAAGATTCCCTGTCCATCACCAACTCCCCAAGCTTGCTCAAACTTTTGTCCATCAAGTCAGTGATGACATCCAACTGTCTCATCTTCTGTTGTCCCCTTCTCCTCCCGCCTTCAAAATTTCATAGCAGCAGGGTTTTTTCCAATGAGTCAATTCTTCACATCAGGTGGCCAAAATATTGGAGCTTTAGCTTCAGCATCAGTCCTTCCATTGAATATTCAGGATTGACTGGTTTGATCTCCTTGCAGTCCAAGGGACTCTTAAGAGTCTTCTCCAACACTACAGTTCAAAAGCATCAATCAATATGAATATAAGCTTATTTTGAATTTTAATATTTGACATTTTTAATTGAAACTTCTCACTCATCAATATCAACTTTTTATTTTAAGCCAGTATTTTTGCCTTTTTAATATTTATATTTTGCTTTTAATTTCTATATTTTTTTCAAATAGCTGATGACTGTTTTGTCTTTTCATGGCTCTTGCCTTTGATAAGTACTTGTACCTAGTAAGCAGTAAACAAGGAGTCCTTTAATATTATTATGTTTCTTGCAATAATAAGAAAAGCTTAGTTGCATCAAGATTTTTCTTTACAGTGAGCATGAGATGAACTAACCTGTGTATTAGGGATTATCCAAAGTCAGAATAAGGAAGCCTATTCTTGAGTCAACTTCATCCATACTAACTGCCCATTATTTCCTTGGAGAGATTATATAATGCATCAGAAAAGAATCCTACATTTTTTTCCCCCTTGTGGCAGGCTCCTAGCTGCCCTGAAATCTCTAAATAAAGTCAGGGGTGGGAAGTGTGAATGCATAATATACTGTTATGTAAATGACATTAAAAGCTTCAGTTAGAACTTTTGATTTCTGCCTCCACCTCTCACTCCTTCCCTCTGATATACCTGCTGTCTCCAAGTCCAGAGCCCCTTTAGTTTCAAAAGCAGCTCAGCTTCTTTGTTCTTCTCAGCATCTTTCCTCCATGTGTGTATAGGCTGTGGCTTTCTCTGCTTTGCTTCATCAATAAATAGTATATCATCCACTTTTCAAATTCTAGAAGTTGATTAAAATTTCCCATACACTGAGATGCTCCTATAAATGCTATGAAATCATGCTTATTAATTACTAGTGTATTGATTTAATATGATTGGGAAATAAAAATGATATGAAAGCATGAATTTAGACTTTCATTTTACTGTGAAATCCACTCTAAAAATGTATGTTACTTTTTTGACTTAATTTTTATATATATATATTTTTTTTAATTTAAATTTTATTTTCTTACTTTACAATACTGTATTGGTTACTTTAAATTTCTATGATTATATTTTTATTTCTTATGGCTTTCAACCCTGGGCAGTAGAGTCCCAGAAAGATCATCTCTCCAAATCTCACAAATAAAGAAGAATGGTAGTAACAGTAGTAGTTAGATGGGCTAACTTCAAAATTGTAACAATTTTGAACCCATTGAAGTAAAAAGGTCACCGAACAACCAACTGGTATGGGACCTTTGAGAGATGATGTATACACTGAAAGAAGAAAAGTAGAGACCAGTCATTTGGTGAAGATGCAAAGCTACAAGTATAGTTAGAATAGTTCTAAACTGACGAAAACTGAGTGCACTCACAGAAAAGACTGGGGAAAAAAAAATCCCAAGAGGCATTCACATGCTGGATCTAGACCTGGGCCAGTAGGAAACCACTCTGCAGGAAGGGCAAGAAACTCCAGCAGGATCCTCTTCACTGTTCACTAATGAAGAAAAACCTTACTCTCTGGGAATGAAAGGAAAGCAACTAAGAACTGCAGTCCCCATGGCATTGGTGAATTCCACTGACAGAATAGATCAGGATTGAACAACAAACCAAAACTATTTCTTGGGAAGGAGCCCACAACTACATCAGACGACGTGCAACAGGTCTCAAAGTAACTATAACCTCAGACCAAGAGACATGATTTCAGGTTAACATTGAGTTAATTAGAATATCAGAGAATGCACTTCTAAGACCACACCCATACCATTATGGTACAGGCTTCCCTTGTAGCTCAGTCAGTGAGAGGGTGGGATGATATGGGAGAATGGCATTCTATCATGTATACTATCATGTAAGAATTGAATCGCTAGTCTGTCTGACGCAGGATACAGCATGCTTGGGGCTGGTGCATGGAGATGACCCACAGAGATGTTATGGGGAGGGAGGTGGGAGGGGGGTTCATGTTTGGGAACACATGTAAGAATTAAAGATTTTAAAATTAAAAAAATAAAAAACTTAAAAAATAAAATAAAATAAAATAAAATAAAATAAAAAAAAGAATCTGCCTGCAGTGCAGGAGACCTGGTTCAATCCCTGGGTTGGGAAGATCCCCTGGAGAAGGAAATGGCAACCCACTCCAGTATCCTTGCCTGGAAAATCTCATGGACAGAGGAGCCTAGTGGGCTGCAGTCCATGGGGTTGCAAAGAGTTGGGCACAACTGAGCGACTAACATTAAGTACAGAAGTTTCAAATAATAAGTAAGTACAGAATACTGAGAAATAGGAAAAGAGAAAGAGCATGCAGAGACTCTGAGGTATGCCACAGGGGAAGACCTAGTACTCAGCACAGACAGACATTGATCTAAAACACCAAATTCCATCTAAATACAAAGTACTTGTATAGGAATTGAAACCTGCAGTACAGTAATCATAAGTATACCAACCACACTATAAACCTAGCCCAACTCAACTATATTAAAGGTTTAGTGAAGAATTGTACCGACTTGCAAGCATACATGTTATCTACCTCAGTTTCTTCTTTCCTACATGTGATATTAGCATTAAAGTACAATATATTGTATATGTGAAGGTAAGAATAAACACACTTAGAATAGACAAAGCAACAATCTGAGCCAGACTCAGGTATGACACATGACACCTGTTAGAACTGTCTGACATGTAGTTTTAAATCACTGTAATAAAACTGTTAATTAGAATGCACTGTGGGAGGGGAGACTCGGTAGGGAGACAGACACTCTTGACTCCACTCTTCCCTGGTATGCCATGACCCATGGAATGACACAAAATTTGCCCCTGAATTAGCTCCCTTGGATTTTCTTCCACTAAGAACTCCCAACACAGCACCAGCTGCCCATCCTGAGTCAAGGGCAGCCTCTTCCACCATGATTAGCCTAGGTTGCCTTGTCAGGAGGACTTCCCAGGTGGCACTAGTGGTAAAGAAGTTGCCTCTTGATGCAGAAGACATAAGAGATACAGGTTCGATCCCTGAGTTGGGAATATCCCCTGGAGGAGTGTATGGCAACCCACTCCAGTATTGTTGCCTAGAGAAACCCATGGACAGAAGAGCCTGATGGGCTAAGTCCATCAGGTTGCAAAGAGTCAGACACAACTGAGCATGCACCCATGCACAGCTTTTCAGGAAACCAATGCCATACCCTCCGATGAGGTCTTGGCTGCTTTATTTTGTACCAAGTTCTGGAGAATGGTGTCAAGTTCTTGGTAGTCTTTATGGTTCCTGCACTAAGTTCCCATCTTCTCCCCAGGGGGGTCACACCAACTCTTTGAAGCCACAGAGCACAATCAACAGTGGCATAGTAAGAGGCAACTGAGGGCTCTGGGCCTGCCTGGCTCCAGAAAGCAGTTGAGGTGGATAAAACTGCCTTTCCTTGTGTGCTGTCTCCACTTGTCTCAACTCCGACCACACCTCACCCCACTCCCACCAAAAAGTAAAAATCATCAGAATGTTCTTTACCGTCAATTGTGTTGTGCTATAATAAACAATCTGCAGTTAAAACATGTTCAAATTAGAGAGATGAACAACATGTAGATCAAATGAGTGATTTCAACAGAGGGGTGAAAACTATAAGAACGAATAAGACAGAAATGGTAGGAAAAACACACATGAACGCACATCAGCCGAGATGAAGAACATCTCTGATACACTCATCAAAAATTTGATGCAGGTAAGGAAACAATCAGTGAACTTAAAGAGGGAAACAATAAATATTGAAACACAAAGAAAAAATTTTTTACAAATAGAGAATTTAAGATCTGTGGAATGATATTAGTCACTCAGCCAGGTCCAGCTTTTTGCAACCCCATGGACTGTACCCCATCAGGCTCCTTTGTGCATGGGATTTTCCATGCAAGAATACTGGAGTGGGTAGCCATTCTTTTCTCCATAGGATCTTCATAACCTCGGGGTCAAACCCAAATCTCCTTCATTGCAGGCAGATTCTTTACCACTGAGCTACCAGGAATAGTCTAACAGCATAGTTGGGATCTTAGAGGAAAAAAAAAAAAAAAGTAACAGAAAAGAAATACTTAAAAAAAAAAACAGAGAATTTTCCAAGATTAAGGACAGACAATATAGCATATATCTAAGATTCTCAGAGGAACAAAGCAAGAACAAACAATTATCCTAAATATATCCTATTCAAATGTCAAAAAACAAACATAAAGAAAACCTTAGGAGCAACCAGAAAAAAATAAATACAAACAGAGGAACAAATTATGAAAAAATTATGCAAGCCAGATAAAATAGAGGGACATTTTAAAATACTTAAAGAAAATAATTTAATGTTCTTACCTAGAAATCTATACTCAGAGAAAGCATCTTTTAAAGATGAAACAGCAATTAGCTTTGCTTGGAGAAGCAAAAACTCACAGAATTCACTGCCAACATACTTTCTCCACGAGAAACGTTAGAAATGTTCTCCAAGCAAAAATAATGTGATGTCAGAATAATATGTGAATCTACAAAAAAAGAAGAGCTCTGGAATGGAATAAACAATGGGCAGAAAATTACTTGTCTTACCTTTAAATATTATTAAATATAACTGTTTATATTTTTGCAGAGTAAGTAAAAGGGCAATGACAAAATATTAATATCAAGAGATGGAAACAAGGATTAGTAATAATCTACAGCAGATTTTTCACTAAATATGAAACAGAAAATTATTAATTAAAAGTCAACTCTTTTTATATGTAGGTGTATATAATCAGAAGATGCATATAATCAGCATTGTAAACGCTCATTCCTTTCTGTGATTGGCTTATTTCACTTTGCATAATTTTCTCAAGCTCCATTAGTGTTGTCACATATTGCAGGTTCTCTTCAATAATGCTGGGTGATATTGCACTGTGTATATAGGTCATACTTTCCTAACTTTTATCTATTAATGTGCATTTAGGTTGTTTGCACATCTTGGCTACTGTGAATAATGCTGCAATGAACCTGAGAGTACAGATATTTTTTGAGATCCTCATTCCAATTACATGAGTTATCTAAAAAGGCAAATTCATAGAATCAAATAGTGGAATAGTGGCTGCCAAAGGCTGAGGGGAGGAGGAAATGATGGATAACTAATGATCAACATAAAGTTTCAGTTAATCAAGACAAATAAGCTCTAGAGATCTGCTGTATGTCACTGTACCTGAGTCATCAATAATGTATTGTACACTTAAAATGGTGTTGAGAGGTTAGATCTTATATTAAGTGTTCTTAGCATAATAAAATAAAGTATAAAAAAGCATATATATCTAATACTTCGTGTAAAATACTGCAATTATCAGAATTGATTAAAATAATCCATCTAAAAATTTCACTTTAAATCTGAAATTAAAGATAAAAGATGGGAAAGATATACCATGCAAACACACATAGAAACTGTAATACCAATATTAACATAAACAACTGTAATTCATAACAAGTAATATTATCAGAGATAAAGCAAAATATCACATAATGATAAGGGAAATTATATCTTTAAGAAGACATGCAAACCCTAAATATGTATTCATCTGAAAATAGAGTAAACAAATTCATGAAGCAAAAAGCTGTTAGAAATGAGAAGAGAAACAGTCAAATGTACAATTACACATGGAAACTTTAACATCATCTTTTCAGTAATTAACACAATAGGCAGAAAATCTGCAATGACAGAGAAAACTTGAATACCACCACCAACTAAGTAGTCCTACTAGGCTGATACAAAATTTATCAAGTGAACATAAAATAAAGAACATCCACTGAGAAAGATTATAGTCTTGATAATTTAAAAAAATCCTTCAGATTTAAAATAAATCAAACTGTGATTTGTTTGACACATAATATAGTTGACTGATAAAGGCCCTTCAATTTTTTTTCCATGTATTAATATCTGTATGATAAATGCTTGATAGCATTAATTTGCACTTCTCTGGACCATATGTATAATCTCTTATGCTTCAATTACTAGAGTAAATGGTATATATGCTACATAATTGTATGGAAATTATTTATATATAAATATAAAATTCTGTATTTGTGTATATATTCAGGCTCCCCAGATGGATCAGTGGGTAAAGAATCTGCCTGCAATGCAAGAGACACAGGAAACAGCTTTGACACCTGGGTGGGCAAGATCCCCTGGCGGAGGAAGTGACAACCCACTCCAGCATTCTTGCCTGAGAAATCTCCAAATTATAGAATTTTGTATTTGTATATGTATTCTAGGTAAATATAAACATTTGCCTCTCCCACACACTACAACAAAGAGTAGCCTCTACTCTCAACAACTAAAGAAAAGCCCAAAGAGCAATGAAGACTCAACACAACCAAAAACAGATACATAAATTAAATATAAATTTTATTTATAAATTTTAAAGAAAATTTGCCTCAAAAGATAAGTACAGAGAAATAGTGTTCTTGAAGCATTTAGTATTTCATTCATTCAATGAACAAATATTTCTTAACCACACAATTTCCAAGCAATTCTCTAAGCCTTGAAGATACATCAGTAAACAGAGCAGTAGTTTTTTTTTTTTTTTAATTTCGTACAAGTTTTTGTTTTAAAGGGGGAGAGTAAAAATAAAAATAAAAAATAGAATGATATATTTAAAAGTGATACTTAGAAAAGTATGAAAAGGTTATAAGGATTGTAGCAGTGTGCTAGAGATTGTTTTTGTAATGCCTCACCGAGAAAGGAACTTCTCAACAAGGACAAGAAAAGTCAGGGAGCAAGCTGTGTGGACATTTGAAGGCAAGCTTTGCCTACAGCCAGAGGAACAGCATGTTGTGGTTGAGCCAGGAGTGTGGGGGACATTTTTTTGAAAAGTTGTTCCAAGAGAGAGGCAAGTAGGATACATGATATCACAGTATTAAGGCTTTGAGGGGAGAGAGCTGACAATATAAGGCCTTTAAGTTTTGTAGGCACTCAAAAAATCTGGAACATCTCCTTCAGCCCTAAAAATGTAAAGATCAAGAGGAAATATACAAATGCCCAAAATGGTCTTTCAAAGGGAATGTTACATAAACAGCCTTCATTTACATATTAATGTCCAAGAGTGGATACCGATAAATTATACTCAAAAGAGTAGAAAAAAAGCAGGTAGATCTGAATTAAGTTTGATAACTAAAGCACAGATGTCTTTGTTGACAGGGCTACTACAATTAAAACAAGAAAAAAGGAGATTTTTAAATTTATCTCTTTAAAAGTGTCATGTAAATTTTAAGTAAAACACTAGGATACATAGGTAGAGTTGTTTTAAATAGACTAAAGGATTCTAAGGGGTTCCCTGGTGGCTCAGACGGTAAAGCATCTGCCTGCAATGCGGGAGATCCCCCGGAGAAGGAAATGGCAATCCACTCCAGCACTCTTGCCTGGAAAAACCCATGGACAGGGAGCGTGATAGGCTACAGTCCATGGGGTGGCAAAGAGTCAGACACGACTGAGCGAAAAGGATTCTAAAATTAATTTTATTAAAAATATTTGTTTTCATGCTTTGAAATCCTCATGGTGAATTAATAGTGGATAGAATATACTGAAGTGACTTAGCAGCAGCAGCAGAATATATTTTCTCCAGTATGGAATAAACTATGATCGGAATTTTTCAGGCATGGATTGTGACATGAAAACTGGAACAAGTATGAACTGGAAATTATTGAGGTTAGAAAAAAACAGGTTAATATCCCTTAAATATTATGCAAAGTTAGAACTTTATATCTTGAGTATCATGCAACAGTTAGAACTGGACATGAAACAACAGACTGGTTCCAAATCGGGAAAGGAGTACATCAAGGCTGTATATTGTCATCCTGTTTATTTAACTTATATGCATAGTAGATCATGTGAAATGCCAGGCTGGATGAAGCACAAGATGGAATCAAGATTTCTGGGAGAAATATCAATAACCTCAGATATGCAGATGACACCACACTTAAGGCAGAAAGCAAAAAGGAACTAAACAGACTCTTGATGAAAGTGAAAGAGGAGAATGAGAAAGCTGGCTTAAAACTTAACATTCAGAAACTGAAACTCATGGCATCCGGTCCCATCACTTCATGGCAAGTAGATGGGGAAACAATGGAAACAGTGTCAGGCTTTATTTTTTTGGGTTCCAAATCACTGTAGATGGTGACTGCAGCCATGAAATTAAAAGATACCTGCTCCTTGGAAGAAAAGCTATGATCAACCTAGACAGCATACTAAAAAACAGAGACATTACTTTGCCAGCAAAGGTCTGTCTACTCAAAGCTATGCTTTTTCCAGTAGTCATGTATGGATGTGAGAGTTGGACTGTAAAGAAAGCTGAGTGCCGAAGAATTGGTGCTTTTGAACTGTGGTGTTGGAGAAGACTCTTGAGAGTCCCTTGGACTGCAAGGAGATCCAACCAGTCAATCCTAAAGGATATCAGTCCTGAATATTCATTGGAAGGACTGATATTGAAGCTGAAACTCCAAAACTTTGGACACCTTATGCGAAGAACTGACTCACTGGAAAAAACCCTAATGCTGGGAAATATTGAAGGTGGGAGGAGAAGGGGAAGACAGAGGATGAGATGGTTGGATGGCATCACTGACTCAATGGACATGAGTCTGAGGGATCTCTGGAAGTTGGTGATAGAGAGGAATGTCTGGAGTGTTACACTCCATGGGGTTGCAAAGAGTCGGACATAACAGAGCAACTGAACTAAACTGATTATGCAAAGGGATTTAACATTTATGGTAGAGTTGGTGGAAAGTACACTAGTTCAATAAATGCTCAGGGAGAAAAGAAGCATTTAGTAGCCAGAAGTGTGAGAATTCTTCCTCTGACTTGAAAAAAAATAAGACTTCTAAAATGCAAATCGACTTTGTCTTTAAACATTTTCAAAAGGTCCCTTTGACCTTAAAATACAATTAAAATTGCTTAATATGGTTGTGTAAAAGTCCCATAGCCTGTTTATCTTGCCTGTCTTATTTTTGCCCCATCCCCCTCACCCCCTCACATATTCTAAGCTACAGTGATACTGAAAATCTCTCAGCAGCAAGCATAAAATGTTTTCTCTACTTTGTGGATTCTCAAACAAGCATTTTTCCTCTGTCTCAAACAATCTTGGCCTTTCTACTTCAGTTATCAGATTAAATGTAATCTTTCCTGACCATCTCTTGACTGGTGTGGCTCGATAATATTTTTAGATATAATTTGGGAAGCTTTTTTCTTCTTGTCTAACCGCATTTTCTTCTTTCTCTTTCTCCATAGTTCTTGGAATAGCAGGTCTCATGCTTTCTGCCCCCAGGGGTAAAAAATAAGTAGTACAAGTCAGCAGGACTCCTGAGCTTCTGTCTTCAAAATTTTAAAATCACGAAGGAAAGATGGGTTTCCAGTAAAAAAAAAAAGACTATATGAAAAAGTGAGAGGGAAGACAGTAATAAGCCTTGTCAATAATTACATGAAAAAATTATACCAGGAAGTGAGAAGCACAGAAGCAGTGTTGTGTCCCTAGCCCTTAGCACTGAGATCCTGTTCTCTGCCACTGCCCAAGTCAGATCAACACTGGAGGTGGCTTAGGTCCTGCAGTATCTTTGGGCTACAGAACATGCAGAAACTCTTAACAGGGCTCATTATAGATACTTAAGACACGTTATTTGGGGGATGACTGTACCAGAGTATAAAGCCAGAGCATGATCCTCCTAGAATTAATGAGACATTTACTAAGGACCTGGAGGCACAGAAGTCTGATAGAAAAATTTTAACTATAGAAAATAAAGTGACAGCAACCTATTATTATTATAAAAAAATTCACCATGTTTTATGTTGATGGTTTAATTGTGTTTATTTTCCCGTAGAAAGGGGTCTATGTTGCTTTACATTTTATTCCCAAATGTCTAACACTAAATGGGAATTAAAGATCTTATGCTTAAAGAAATGGATATAAGACTATGAATTATCAGTTTGGCCTCCTGGAATGATTTCCATTCAAATGACATTATTGTTACCAGAAATATTTAAAAACCATCTGATTCAGTTTTGTATCTTCTATCTAATATTCTCTTCATTCTCTGTAGCCCACCCCCTTCCTTTTAAATCTGCTGTCACATACTGTGATGGCAATGGCTTTGTAGAACACTTCAAGTGGTACATACATACTATTTACTCTCATCTGCAGTAAGGAAAATGTCTCTCTTATCAGATTTCAAGCCTATTAGAAAGTAAACAGGCATATGTGAAGATCAATTTAAGAAGATGACTTAAATCTATGCATAAATGGGCTTCACGAAATGCTAACATCACTGTGGGGATTCTCACTTCTACCCTATAATACTTTCAACTGAGACATGGAGAGGTATCTGCATTGCTGGCAATCAGATAACTAAGAGAAAGTTACTGAGCCAGGGATTTCTTGTTCATTATTCCCAAATAACCAGTCATATACATTTGACAACAGGCTCATCTTACAGGCAGCAGGTGGAATTCATCCTCATAGTGTGTGCATAAGAATGACACTTTCAAGATAGGTGTTAGCAGCTTGGAAGAAAATCTCAGAGACAACTGGTCTACTATCTTAATTGTGGTAGTCAATCCTGTTGATGTTCCAGATGATATTTTATGGAGAAATATGAACACCAATGGCTTTGAGAAATTTTGGACACACCTTAATCCATTTATTTAATATATATTCTACTTCCATATGTGTACAAAAGAATAACACATAATATATATCCGGGTCTAAATATACTTGAACAAGTTTTTCCCATAAGCATAAAACAAAATGTGATATGGTCAGAATTTTTTTCCATAATTGCATCTATATTGTTTTCTATTAATTAATGTCTCATAAAATAATGGAATACCTTTCAGCTAATGGCATCATGCATTAGAGGAAATATAGTTCATTAAAATAATCTTGTAATTAATGAATCAATATCAAGTGAGATCAAGTGGGAGTAGTACTTATTTTGTATTTCAGAGATAACCAAATCCAGGCTCTTTTGACCGACTGACTATGGATAATAATTTAATTTAGATCATTGGAATTAATAAGGCAATAAAGAAAATTCTATTTGAATCAAGATTCATAAGAAACATGCTGGACATTTAGCTGTTAATAACTTAATAGGTATTCATTTCCTTCTAAATAAATCCTGACTTCCAAAACTCAGCACTGTCTTCCAGAAGGAGAAAGTGTCAGAATCCATTTTATTCTCATTGCCTTTTTGCTGTGAAAAAATAAGCTTTTATTAGACTAGGCAGGCTTGTAGCAGTAATCTTGGCTACTGAATCCAGATTCTGTTATAGATCTCTTTCTTATGATAAAAGATTTACATGGTCTCTTTTTTGACTAATCTGATTTCAGACTCTGGCTTCAACTTCCTTAATTTCTTGGTCCTCAGTGTGCACATCTTGACTTTAAGCTGTTTTCTGTGGCTCCCAGTTCTCCTTCTCTCATATTTCAATTTTGCCCTTGTGTGCATGTAACAAATTCTATATTATCTACCACAGACATTCCTTTTCTATTATGACTCAGCCTTAACCCTGGGTAAAATTTTTTTCAGTGAGCTTCTGGACCCACAGCTCTAGGAGACAATCCTCTGTCTTCCTGGCAAATAGTACAGTTTCCAGGGCATGATCCATCAGTGGGTTTAAAAAATCACCAGTCTCCTAGAAGCATGAACACTACCTCAACAAACTTCTCTAGTTTCTATTCAGCTTAATTTTTACAAATAAAATAAAGCTTTTAGAATCTGCTAGAGGATGTTCCTAGCTGTATGCACTACATCTTTTAAGGCTCCAGAACAACACAGTATCAATTCATGTCAGTTCTTCAGTTTAATACAGGTTTGTTTAAAAAGACAAACAAATTGAACCTCCTTTAGTATTAGTACTTGACTTGAGTTCAGTTCAGTTCCGTTTTATCCCTCAGTCCTGTCCAACTCCTTGTGGCCATGTGGACTGCAGCACGCCAGGCCTCCCTGTCTATCACCAACTCCAAGAACTTGCTCAAACTTGTGTCCATCAAGTCATTGATGCCATCCAACCATTTCATTCTCTGCCATCCCCTTCTTCTGCTTTCAATCCTTTCCAGCACCAGGGTCTTTTCCAGTGAGTCAGTTCTTTGCATCAGGTGGCCAAAGCATTGGAGTTTCAGTTTCAAGATCAGTCCTTCAAATGAACACTCAGGACTGATCTCCTTTAGGATGGACTGGTTGCATTTCCTTGCAGTCCAAGGGACTCTCAAGAGTCTTCTCCAACACCACAGTTCAAAAGCATCAATTCTTTGGTGCTCAGCTTTCTTTATAGTCCAACTCTCACATTCATACATAACTACTGGAAAAACCATAGCCTTGACTAGGTGGACCTTTGTTGGCAAAGTAATGTCTCTGCTTTTGAATATGCTGTCTGTTGGTCATAGCTTTCCTTCCAAGGAGTAAGTGTCTTTTAATTTCATGTCTGAAGTCACCATCTGCAGTGATTTTGGAACCCCCCAAAATAAAGTCTGTCATTGTTTCCCCATCTATTTGCCATGAAATGATGGGACTGGATACCATGATCTTATTTTTCTTAATGCTGAGCTTTAAGCCACTATTTTCATTCTCCTCTTTCACTTTCATTAAGAGGCTCTTTAGTTCTTCTTCACTTCCTACCATAAGAGTGGTGTCATCTGCATATCTGAGGTTACTGATATTTCTCCCAACAATCTTGATTCCAGCTTGTGTTTCATCAAGCCCAGCGTTTCTTATGCTGTAGTCTGCATACAAGTTAAATAAGCAGGGTGACAATAATATAAAACCTTGATGTACTCCGTTTCCTATTTGGAACCAGTCTCTTTTTCCATGTCCGGTTCTAACTGTTGCTTCCTGACCTGCATACAGATTTCTCAGGAGTCAGGTCAGGTGGTCTGGTATTCCCATCTCTTTAAGAATTTTCCACAGTTTGTTGGAATCTGCACAAAGGCTTTGGCATAGTCGATAAAGCAGAAATAGATGTTTTGTTTTTTTTTTTTATGGAACTCTCTGCTTTTTTGTTGATCCAGCAGATGTTGGCAATTTGATCTCTCATTCCTCTGCCTTTTCTAAATCCAGCTGAAACATCTGGAAGTTCATGGTTCACATACTGTTGAAGCCTGGCTTGGAGAATTTTGAGCATTACTTTCCTAGCGTGTGAGATGAGTACAATTGTGCGGTAGTTTGAGCATTCTTTGGCATTGCTTTTCTTTGGGATTGGACTGACCTTTTCCAGTCCTGTGGCCACTGCTGAGTTTTCCAAATTTGCTAGCATATTGAGTGTAGCACTTTCACAGCATCATCTTTTAGGATTTGAATAAAATCTTACTTGGAGCTCAGACATCCATCTTTCTCTCTGATCACAGTTACAGCAGCATTGTTCTTCTATTCCTACTATGTATTTAAGTCATATCCATGAAACACATTAAAACTAACACACACTATTCCTCTGTTTTACCTCTGACTTCAACATTGCATACATTTCCTTTCTAACCCAAGCTATAATCCATACAGGAATTATATTAAAAATGATATTCCACAGCCTTAACCTGGAATGGTAGCACCAAACTTACACCAGACAATTTCCAGAACTCTTATCTCATAGTTCAAAATTTACCCACTGCTCTTTGGTGTGGCCACTTATATGTTATATCAAATTTGTATAGATGCACACATGGTTTCTGGGCTTTCTTTTACTCTCTTATAATACTCTGCCTCCTCTTGTATAATATCACTGTCTTAGTTATCCTATTTTTATAATAAAAGCTTGAAATATAGAATGGCTTATTCATTTACAGTTTAAGGACCTTTTCTGGTTTCCCCATAAAATGCAAAACCAGCTTGTTAAATTTCACTGAAAAAAAAAAAAAAAGCCTCTTTGTATTATGAAGATAACTGCATTCTATCTGTACATTAATTTGGATACACATTTCTCTATCAAATAGCTCTCCTTTATCTCTCTTTGCCTCCTTAAATCTTAATTCAGAAATATTTTATCTACTAGCATTCAAAATTCTTGCCCTATCTGAGGGACTGAGCAACAATATAGTGACTAGCCTACATGAAGCCATGAATGAAGAATGTCAACTTTCCAGACAGACAGGGCCATGTGACATTGTTCCATGGAGCTAGAAGGCTTAGCTATTCAATTCAGTTCAGTTCAGTCACTCAGTCGTGTCCAACTCTTTGAGACCCCATGAATCGCAGCACGCCAGGCTTCCCTGTTCATCACCAACTCCAGGAGTTCACTCAGACTCACTTCCATCGAGTCAGTGATGCCATCCAGCCATCTCATCCTCAGTCGTCCCCTTCTCCTCCTGCCCCCAATCCCTCCCAGTATCAGAGTCTTTTCCAACTCTTCACATAAGGTGGCCAAAGTACTGGAGTTTCAGCTTTAGCATCATTCCTTCCAAGGAAATCCCAGGGTTGATCTCCTTCAGAGTGGACTGGTTGGATCTCCTTGCAGTCCAAGGGACTCTCAAGAGTCTTCTACAACACCACAGTTCAAAAGCATCAATTCTTCAGTGCTCAGCCTTCTTCACAGTCCAATTGTCACATCCATACATGACCACAGGAAAAACCATAGCCTTGACTAGACGGACCTTAGTCAGCAAAGTAATGTCTCTGCTTTTGACTATGCTATCTAGGTTGGTCATAATTTTTCTTCCAAGGAGTAAGCATCTTTTAATTTCATGGCTGCAGTCAACATCTACAGTGATTTTGGAGGCCCCCAAAATAAAGTCTGACACTGTTTCTACTGTTTCCCCATCTATTTCCCATGAAGTGATGGGACCAGATGCCATGATCTTCGTTTTCTGAATGTTGAGCTTTAAGCCAACTTTTTCGCTCTCCTCTTTCACTTTTATCAAGAGGCTTTTTAGCTCCTCTTCACTTTCTGCCATAAGGGTGGTGTCATCTGTGTATCTGAGGTTATTGATATTTCTCCTGGCAATCTTGATTCCAGCTTGTGTTTTTTCCAGCCCAGCATCTCTCATGATGTGCTCTGCATAGAAGTTAAATAAGCAGGGTGACAATATACAGCCTTGACGTACTCCTTTTCCTATTTGAAACCAGTCTGTTGGTCCATGTCCAGTTCTAACTGTTGCTTCCTGACCTGCATACAGATTTTTCAAGAGGCAGGTCAGGTGGTCTGGTATGCCCATCTCTTTCAGAATTTTTCACATTTTATTGTGATCCACACAGTCAAAGGCTTTGGCATAGTCAGTAAAGCAGAAATAGATGTTTTTCTGGAACTCTCTTGCTTTTTCATGATCCAGCGGATGTTGGCAATTTGATCTCTGGTTTCTCTGCCTTTTCTAAAACCAGCTTGAACATCAGGGAGTTCACAGTTCATGTATTGCTTACCTATTAGCAAGCACTTTTCTCAGCAGGGAAAACTACAACCCATGTTCTACATTTGAAAAGTGAATACAAATTTGATCACATCCTCATATAGGATAGTTTAAACTTCTTACTCCGCAATAATCAAGTTCTGATAGCTTTTACTGCTTTCTAACCTGGAACCAGAGCAGTCATGCTAAATCACAGTAACCTTGGTTACACATCTATCATTTTTTAAAATTCATTTTCTCTCATTTTTAATGTTATATTTAATATTTACTGTTATAAGTGTGTAATAGAGGGAAGGATATATGGTGAGAACTTAATGAGGAATGGCTTTTTCTCAATCTTCTAAAGCTAAACTTATCAAACTTGTTTTCAAATTTGTATTATTTTTAATTGCAGTAGAAATCGTAAAATTTACCATCTTAACTGTTTTTCAGTGTATGGTTCAGTGTATGTGTGTGTGTTAGTCACTCAGTTTTGTCCAACTCTTTGTGACCTCATGGACAGTAGCCTACCAGGCTCCTCTGTCCATGGAATTCTCCAGGCAAGAATACTGGAGTGGATAACCATTCCCTTCGTCAGGGGATCTTCCTGACATAGGGGTTAAACCTGGGCCTCCTGTATTGTAGGCTGATTCTTTACTGTCTGAGCCACCATATGATTCAGTAGCGTTAAGTTTATTTTCATTGTAAAGAGATCTCCAGGACAAAATGAAACTCTAAACCCACTAAGGAACAACTCTTCCTTTTCCCCTCCTGCCAGCTCATGGTGACCACATTTCTACTTCCTATTTCTATGTTTTGACTTCTTCAAATACCTCACTGAAGAGGAATCATGCAGTATTTGTCTTTTGTGACTAACTTATTTTATTTAGCATAAGGGCCTCAACGTTAATCCATGTTGTAGCATGCCACAGAATTTCCTTAAGGGTACATAATATTTCCTCTTACATATACACACACATACATACCACATTTTGTTCATCCATTTGTCTGTCAAGGGACCATTAGTCACAGCCAACAAGCAGGTATATAATAACATATCTGGCCATTTCTACATACAAGTGAACAACCAACTGCCCTGCTCCATGCCCTGACCACGAGAATATCCCTTCATCACTGTCCCAGGGATGTCTCAGAAAGGGGTTATAATGCAGCACTTTTGGCAGTCCCAGCATATTGTTTAGAATCACCTGTAAACCAGGTCTAAGTCTTCTCTTCCTCAGTTAACTGATCACAGGAAACTCCCCATTTAGTCACAGGTTCATGCTTAAAGAGGGAAGGCAGTGGAGCAAGAACAGTGACCATGGACATTCGGGCCCATTCTTTATGTTCTTTACCTGTGGCTTTAAGGCCTGCTCAGCCCCAGTCTTAGAGATATATATATATATATCGCTTCCATTGAATGAGGGAGTGCTGCTGTATACAACCAAATATATGCCTTGGTGGGCCTGAGAACGCCCAGAACATAATGGGTAGCTAGGTCCCATGACAACATGGTACCCCATGGTTAAACAATCAGTCTCTACTAAGGCCCAGTAGTAGGCTAAGCAATGTTTCTCCAAACGCAAGTAGTTAAACAATCCAATTAAAAAAAGGGCAGAGGATCTGAACAGACATTTTTCCAAAAAGACATACATAGGGTCAATAGGTACATAAAAAGTCCTCATCATTAATCACCACCTAAACAATGTATTTTGATTGGCAACTTCAATCAATTTACATTTAAAGTAATTACTGATATTAAAGGACTATTTTCAATTTACTCATTGTTTTTTTGCACATCTTGTATTTTTTTGTCTTTCCTTTCCTGTCGGCCTTCCTGTGTGTGTTTTTTTTTTTTAAATGTTTTTCTAGTAGTGATATGATTTGATTGCCTTCTCATTTTCTTTTGTGTATGCGCTATAGATATTTTATTTTTGCCTATCACTGTAGTTATTTAAAAATAAAGCTTCCTATATAACTCCACCTATCACTTTATGGTAGAGCATCACAAATTCCATTTTTACACCTTATATACCATTTAACATAGGTTATTTTTCTGTTTTGCTCCTTTTAATTCTATGTAAAAATTAAAAGTGAATTTATGCACCAAATTTACATTAATACTGGCTACTACATTCATCCATCAATTTACTTTTATCATAGAACTTCATATTTTCATAGGGTTCCCAGTTGCTCTTTAACACCTTCGCTTTCATCTTGAAGGACTTTATATTTCTTACAGAGCAGGTCTATGATGAATACCCACAGCTTTTGTTTATTTTGGTGTTACTTTCTCCTTCATCTTTGAAGGACATTATACCATATACAATATTCTTGGTTGACAGTTTTTTGGTTTTTTGTTTTTCCCCGGTACTAGCATACCATTCCTTTGTGCCCAGCAAGACTTTCACTGAGAAATCTGCTGGGAATCATATGGAAGCTTTCTTGTATGTGGTATGTCACCTTTTTCTGGCTGCTTTCAATGCTGTTTCTTCGTCTTTGTCTTTAAAATTTTGATTATAATATGTTTCAATGTGAATCTCTCTGGATTAATCTATTTGGAGCTCTTTGAGCTTCTTGAATGTGTAAGTCCATTTCTCTCCTCAAATTTGAGAAGTTTTCAGTCAGTATTTTTTTTTTTTTCAAATTTCTCCTGCTAGAACTCTCATAAAGCATGCATGCATAGTAAGTCACTTCATTCATCCATGACTCTTTGTGACCCTATGGGCTATAGCCCACCAGGGTCCTCTGTCCATCAGATTCTCAAGGCAAGAACACTGGAGTGCATTGCCATGCCCTCCTCCAGGGGGCCTTCCCCATCCTGAGACTGAAACCTTGACTCATGTCTCCTGTTTTGGCATGCAGGTTCTTTACCACTAGCCACCTGGGAAGCCCCATAAGGTATATATCAGTCCATTTAACAATGTCCCATAAGCTCAGACTGTAAAGAATCTGTGTGCAATACAGAAGACATGGGTTCAATCCCTGGGTAAGGAAGATCCTCTGGAGAAGGGAATGGCAACCCACTCCAGTATTCTTGCCTGGAGAATCCCACGAACAGAGGACCCTGGTGGGCTACAGTTCACAGGATTAGAAAGAGTTGGACATGACATAAGTTCTCTTCCCTCTTATTTTTTTTTAATTTCTCTGATTTATTGATTATAAAAGACATATTTTTCAACTTAACAGGTTCTTCTGCCTGAGCAAATCTGCTGTTAAATCCACTGAGTGAATGTTTCCATTCATTGTCATTTTTCAGTCGGGGATTTTCTGTTTGGCTCTTTTTTATAGCTTCTACCACTTTGTTGACATTCTCTTTTTTCTCAGGCAACATCTGCCTCCTTTTGTTTGGTTGTCTATTTGTGTTCTCTTTCAGCTCATTGAACATCTTTAAGATAGTTATTTTAAATTCTTTGTAAGGCAGCTCTTACATTTGCATTTCTTTAGAGCTGGATTCTGAAGTCTCACTTTGTTTCTCTTGATTGAGTTATGTTTCCATTTCCCTTTATTCCTTGTGATGCTTTGCTGAGTATGCATGCCTGCTTGCATGCTCAGTCATGTCCAACTCTTTGTGAAACTACGGATTGTGATCCTCCAGGCTCCTCTGTCCATGGGATTTCTCAGGCAAGAATACAGGAGTGGGTTGCCATTTCCTCCTCAGGAGATCTTTCTGATCTCATCCTTGTCTCCTGCATTGGCAGGCAGATTTGTTACCACTCAGCCACCAAGGAAGTCCATTCTAGGTTGTTACTAATTTGATTCCTATGAGAGATAAAGAGAGTCTAAAGCTTCCCAGTCAAAAATCTTAGTGATGTCACTCTCTTGAACTGAACTTTCACATACCTTGAAGTCTGTGTTGTCGTGACTTAACATAATTCACATAACATAGGCACAATCCCATTTTCACAGATCACTGTCCTAATGGGAATAGTTTAAATGGTTCTGCCTCACAAAACAAGAATATTATCCTTCTGTTTTAATTTAATCTTTGAGGTGTACTTGACATACATAGTAGAAAATAATACTACCAACACTGTACATTCACCTTAAACATAAATCAAAACCAGACAAAGAATATTTTGTAGCCTGGCCCTGGAAAATCATTCTGTGGTTTTATTTCAATAAATACTATTAGAATGTTTAAAACACTGTGTCCTCTCTCCTTGACAAATATGTTAAAAGTATAAATTTAAATTAAAGTCTTCATGTTAAACAAACTAAACAAAGATTCAATGAAAGTCAAAAAGGAATAATTGGTTTCTTTCAAAGAACACGAACAGATTTAAACAAATGAAGGGGAAAATTCAAACACTAGAGATCCTTCAGCATTACCTATGTTAAATATCTGGGTGAAAATTCATTTAAAACAATGAACTAAATCACTTTGTTCAGCTTTTCATTTTATTTGAAAAACATTTTAATTCATAAATTAAGGATGGTTAAATTTTACATACTACCATGTTCACAGCAATAATTTACAAATTATTTTTATTATGATAAAAGGCACATGAAATTCACCATTTTAAGCATTTTAGAGTGTACAATTCAGTAATATTTAGTATATTCACAATTATTAAATATCTAGTTCCAGAATTTTTCTTTACCCCAAATGAAAATTGATACCAGTGCTCCTCCCAAATCCTGGAAATGACTATGTTTTTTGTCTCTATGTATTTGCCTATTTTGGATATTACATACAGATGAAATAATACAGCGTACAGTCTTTTGTCTGGCTTCTTTTACATAGCATAATGTTTTTAAGGATCATTCATGATGTTGCTTTTATCAGTACTTCATTTGTTATTTGTGGATGAATATTATCCCATTGCATAGATATACTGTTATTTTGTTTGTTTATTCTTCAGGCAATAGAGTTTTGCACTGTTTCTAAGTTCTGACTGTTGTGAATAGAATAATGCTGCTATCAACATTTATGTGTAAGTTTTTGTTTGAATACCTTTCTTCTATTGTTATGGTATGTATGTAGGAATGGAATAGGAGAGTAATATGGTATTTATATTTAACTCATTGAGAAACTGTTAAATGAATTTCTGTAGCAGCTGCACAACTTTACATTCCCATCAGCAATATATGAGAGTATTAATTTATCTAGATTCTTGCCAACACTTATTTTAACCTTTTTCATTTTTGTTATACTTGGTATGAAAGTATTTTTTCATTGTGTTGATTTGCATTTCCATGAACATATATGATATTTAGCATTTTTATTTGCTTGTTGACCATTTGTATATCATCTTAAAAATATCCATTTGAGTTCATTGCCTACTAAAAAAAATTAAACAGCTTATTGAAGTACAATAAACACATTAGACAGCTCACCCACTTAAAGTATATAACACATTTCCCATATTATTAGTCATTAACAATGCTGAGTAACTTTTTATTTGCTTATTTGGCATTTGCATATCTTATTCAGAAAAGTGTCTACTCAGATCCAATGCCCATTTGAAAAGTTGAGTTGCTTTTTAATAACAGCTCTAATAAGTTTTCATATATTCCAGGCACATGCTCCTTATCACATATCAGAGTCTGTACACATTTTATCTCATCCTATGGGTTGTCTTTTCACTTCATTGAGTATGTTTTTTGGAACAGAAAGTTTTTTGTTTGTTTTTTTTTCCTTTTTAGGGTCCCTTGTATTTTCAGATTCATTTTAGAATCAGCTTAACAATTTCTATAAATAAGTCAACTAAGAATCAGATAGAGATTGGGTTGAATCTACAGATTAGTTTTGGGAAGATTCTAATCCATGAAAATGAGATGTCTTTTCATTAAAATCTTTGGTATTTTTCAACAGTGTTGGAAACTTTTCAAAGTATAAATTTGGAAGTTTGTTTGTTGGTCTTAAACATTTTTTGGTGCTTTGTTATTTGTTTCTGAATGGAATTTTTCTTGTTTATTTTTGGATGGTTTGTTGCAAGTTTATAGGGATGGAACTGGTTTTGAGGTATGTATCTTACACCTGAAAACTTGAATTCATTACTTTTTTCTAATACTTTTATGCATGCATGCTAAGTCACTTCAGTCACTTCCAACTCTGTGCAACCCCAAGGACTACAGCCCGCAGGACTCCTCTCTCCATGGGATTCTCCAGGCAAGAATATTGGAGTGGGTTGCCATGCCCTTGTCCAGGGGATGTTCCCAACACAGGTATCAAACCCGCATCTCTTGCGTCTCCTCTTTGGCAGGTGGGTTCTTTATCACTAGCGCCACCTGGCAAGCCAGGTGCATATTTAAGATTTTCTAAATGATCATGTCATCTGCAAACAAATATACTTGTAATTTTTCTTTTTCAACATTAAAGCTTTTTTTTTTTTATTGCCTAATTGCTTTGACTGCAACTTCTACTAAAATGTTGACTAGAAGTGGTAAGAGTGAACATCATGTTTTTGTTCCATGTCTTATAGAAGAAAATCTTGTCTTTTGCCATTAAGCATGATGGTGAATGTGGATATTCCACTGAGGAAATGCCTTTTTATTCTTAGTTTGTTGACTGTCTTTTTTCTTTGTTTTTTGGGCATGGAATGGCGTTGGATTCTGTTAAATGAATTTTCTGTGTCTGTTAATAATCATGCAAATCAAAGTATATTCCATTGATGTGTTATGTTACATTAATTCATTTTTAGATATTAAAATGAACTTGCATCCTCCAGACAAATCACTTCATCATGAATATTCATTTTTTTCATTTCTTTTTCTGATTCTTAGACTGGCTAATTTCAATTAACCTATTGTATTGTTTTGTGTACTGATATTTTTTTCCTACCTACTCACCTCTGCTGATGAAATTCCATAGTAAATTTCTCATTTCATTAAATTTACTTTTCAAATCCAGATTGTTTTTACTTCATGCTTTATAATCTGTACATTTATTTCTTATTATCTGTTTGATGAGATGTCAATTTAGGGGATCTATATTATAATAAATTTGTTGCTACTGTATTAATCCTGAATCTCATTATGTATTATATTAAATATGCTGGCTCAAACACTGCCAGGTAGATACTTAATAAAGCCCATCATTTATGATTAATCCTAGAATATTAAAACCTATTAAACATTTCAAAATTGAACATGTTTTAAAAGTACATTATATTTATTTCTGGTAAATAAAGGTCATATAAAATATCTTCTGATTTTCTGAATTATATTTTTATGAATAATATTTTATGAATTATAAACCATGGCATATAAACTATATTTTATATATGTATAAATTATATATTATATTTTATATAAATATAAAGATATTTAATTATATGAATTATATTTTATATTATTTATAAAGTATATTATACATGATATTATATAATTTATATATTTAACATAAATATATTATATATAATTATGTTATATATAATATTATATATTATTTATATAAATATATGGAGAAGGCAATGGCACCCCACTTCAGTACTCTTGCCTGGAAAATCCCATGGACGGAGGAGCCTGCTGGGCTACAGTCCATGGGGTCGCTAGGAGTCAGACAGGACTGAGCGACTTCACTTTCACTTTTCACTTTCATGCATTGGAGAAGGAAATGGCAACCCACTCCAGTGCTCTTGCCTGGAGAATCCCAGGGACGAGGGAGCCTGGTGGGCTGCCGTCTGTGGGGTCGCACAGGGTCGGACACGACTGAAGCAACTTAGCAATAGCAATATAAATATAAATTATTAAATTATAAACCATAGCATAGAAACACAGACGTACATGGATACACATAGCCTTGTGGATCCCTTGATGCTATTTTTTACCAGTCAAAAATAATTTCTAGAAATGCATTCAATGCTGTAATAATTATCACAACTCTAAAGTGATAACAGAAAAATTTAAAAAAGTATAAGTGAATGTGATAATATTTTTGTGAACTTGTGTTATCATATGGAAGATGGGATATACAAATATAGAATGTCTAACAGCAAAGAATCCTGTGCATATAGAATAAAATTTGAAGTGCATATATGAACACATACTTTGTATATATACCCAAAGAGAGAGTCTTGAAGTAAAGTCACCCGGATAGCATTATCACAGGGAACATGCATGTTTGGGGTTATTTGATTATGCACTTCAGAAACTGGGCATCTTGAATAAGAGACTGATTCAAGAGCTAGCACAGGAAAGGACGAGTCTGAAGCATCTCACATAATTACATGTGAAAAAGACACAAGAAACAAATCTGAGATGATTTGAGTATTATAATAATTAAGAACAATAATGAAATCTTAATGAATGAAAAAGAAAGAAAAGAAGGAAGGAAAGAGGGGTGAGAGGGAGGGAGGGAATAGGGAAGAGCAGGAAGAGGGAGGTAAGGGAGGAGGGGAGGGGGTAAAGGGGACAGTAAGACATACATAAATTTATGATGGTGATAGTAGGAATTATTCTTACAAGACAATGGTGACAAATCAATTTACAGAAAAAGTTGGGAAATCATTTTGCAAGAATCATAGTAAGACTGTTCAGGCATAAATAATCAATGGATGCTAAATCAGGGAGAGAGTGGAGAGAAGATATAAAGAGCAGAATAGCTCTTGTTTTAAATAACTTTCCACAGACTGCTTGTCCCTTCACAAGGAGAATACACATTGCAAAAGCCAGAGAACACCTGGAAGAACTAGGAAACAGTGAATTCTATTCCTTCAATGTAACTTACTTTTCCTGCTCCAATATCCTTATATATTTTCTTCATTTCTGAGGTTTAGTATATTACCAGAATAAGTTTTGATTTGACTGACTTACCTAAATTTTCTTGAAAAATGGTGATACTAATAAATCTATAGATTCAAGCTTTCATTCTTTACAATTTTGAATGGCTTTCTCTCTAATATAGGGAACCAGCTATCTCTATTTAATTTTATCAACTGTTCTTTTCTTTAACATTTATTCTTGTATTGCATTTATTTTTCTTTTCCCCTAACATTCTGTTCATCTTTTAAAAGCTCCATTCATTTCCAGTTTTCCTTTAAGTAAATTCCATATATTCTTAGGAGTCATAAATATTTATAATGTTCATACTTGTAATGCTTGCAGTAATAGTTCTGCTTTTTCATGCTGCTTCTACTTCAGACCCACAGAAAAGGAAAAAGCAGACTCCTCACATCACAGAACTTTGTTACTTCATAACCTTGCAACAATTTTCTCTTCATTTAATTTTAACCTTTTTCTTCAGATCTCCTTATTTCATCTTATATTTCAAAGCACTCATTAAAATATAAAATATATCCTTAAATATATAGACTTATTTAATGTATTTTTTAAATTTTCATCACCGATATCACTATGTAATTTACTTTTATTTTCTCCCATTTCACAAAATGCACTTTTTTAATTTTTCCCTTTAAAACACTTACCCATGGATTCATTTTGCCAGTAATGGACATTTAGATTGCAACTAAATATCTTCTACCTCAACCAACACTATTATGTAAATTTTGTTCTTTGGTCATTTTTAAATTTGTAAAAATTTGCTTGAAATATAAATAAAGGGATGGAATTTCAGCCTTAGAGTATATACATATTAATTTAGTTGAGTAATACCAGATGGTTTTCCATAATATATATGCCAGTTTCAATGTTTATCAGCAGCTGGTAACAGTATCAATCTCCCAACATCATCACCAATAAATGTATTCTACCACAAAGTTTCTAAATTAGTCTTTGAGGCATTATCTTACTTTTATTAGTGGTGACACAGAGAATCCTCATATATATAACATTTAGTCATTTCCCCCACCTATTCCTATTTATAACTTCTGCCCATTTCCATGATATATTTCATATAACCCCTTGTGGAATGCCATCTGAAAATTTTGTCTACTTTTCTATATATGTATTTGTTTTTCCATATTGATGTATAGGATTTAAAATGGATTTTTAATGATTTGCAATGGGTTCACTTGATAAGAATTTTAATCATAGTGTAGTTTATTTTACAACAGTTTTGGTTCTCTTTCATAGTTAACACGGGGGCTTATTTGGTGGTTCAGTAAAAGGATCCTAGGCATCTCTAGTTTTTTGTGGCTCATTTAGTGACAGCATTATGACAGAACAATGACAAAGGATAAAACCATTTAAAGTCTAAGAAAACCTTCAAACTGTCTTACCCACTCATGGATAATCATGAATTAACTATACATATAATGGTGTTGCTATACAAAGTTCCATAGAGGACCATTATTTCATTCAGTAGTGCAAAGTTACTTTCAAAGTACTATGAATTACACACTACAGAGAGTTTCTAAAAGAACAAGATTAACTTAGGAATAACAAGGTTTTAAATCTTGGTTGGAACCCTGAAATCCCTGTAGCACACTAAAAATATAGTTTCATATTCACTGGTGTACAAATACATAAATCATAAAGGTTTATACAAGCAAAATAATATAGATGGAATAGAAAGATTTTCCTATGTACAAGATAAACTACTTTTTTTGTGTTCAGACTTTATTGTCTCACTAAAATTTCTAACCTATTGGTATAAAAGCATTTTGAAATGATAAACTTTGATATACACTGAAATTATAAATGAAAAATTATTTGTGACCACAAAAATTTTATTGTATACTCTGTTGATATTATACCTGTCATCTTCTTGAGCTTTTTCAGGGAGTTTAGGATAGTTGGCTTTCCCAGTGGCTCAGTGGTAGAGAATCTGCCTGCAATGCAGGAGACACAGCAGAAGTTGCAAGTTTGATCCCTGGGTCAGGAAGATCTCCTGGAGAAGGAAATGGCAACCCACTCCAGTACTCTTGTCTGGAAAATGCCACGGACAGAGGAGTCTGGTGGGCTAAAGTCCATGGGGTCACAAAGAGTCTGACATGACCAGTCAATTATAAAGGATATCAACCCTGAATATTCATTGGAAGAACTGATGATGAAGCTGAAGCTCTAATACTTTGGCCACCTGATGTCAAGAACTTACTCATTGGAAAAGACCCTGGTGCTGAGAAAGACTGAGGGCAGGAGGAGAAGAGGCAACAGAGGATGAGGTGCTTGGATGGCATCGTTGACTCAATGGACATGAGTTTGAGCAAAGTCAGGGAGATAGAGAAGGACAAGGAAGCCTGACGTGCTACAGTTAGTCCATTGGTCACAAAGAGTCGGGTACAACTGAGCAACTGAACAACAACAATAACCCATTCTTTGGACTCCAGAAATACTTATTATTCATATATACCTCTGTAACTCAGGTGATTTACCAACCCACATCCCTTGCTGCTTGTCAATGAACTGACACTTTTAAACATTCTTGCCTTCATGTTTCTCTTAAATCTGTCTGAAATCATTGGTAATCTACTTGACACTCTGTCTTTTTTGTAGTGTTTCAGGTATACTATGTACATATTGATACAGTTAGAATTTATTAACAGACTTTTTGATGCTGATATCATTCAGCAAATTTAATCAAAAAAATTACGTATCTATTGACCATCAATTACATGATAAGAACTGAGCTAATTTGCTGAAGTTGCAAAGTTGAATAAGGCATTAACTACTGGTAAGCACACAGTATATTAACCGAATTAGATAACTAAACAGTAACTGTGGATAAAGTATGTATAACAAGTGCCAAACCCAAGCAAGTGTATATTTAGTTCAGTATGGATGGCTTAGACATACATACGTTAGATATTTACAGGTGTGAGATATTTATAAGTTGTCATAACAAAAATATGTAAGAAGGCCTTCTATATATAGACAGAAACATGAATGAGATAATCTAAAATTAAACTGAGCCCAATAAAAATTGACCAACCAACAGGCTTATTTGATTCTAATATAATTTAGCAATTGCCAACAGGATGTCAAGTTAAAACTTGGCCAAAAAAAGAAGTTTCTATCTCAAGTCTTCTGGGAAATCTGTGTCAGTGTATCCAACTTAAACCAACACATCTGTGTCACTGAAAGAAAAAGTTAATATATTCATATTTTAAAAGATTTTGGTAACATTATGATAATGTGAACAGCAAATTGCTAATTGAATTTCCTAGAGAATATAAAATGATCCTAAGTGAAAGAAATTGCATTGTGCTATAAAATGCAGAGATAAAATCTGTTTTCAAAAACAGAATTGCATAAGTAACAGAGTATCATGAAAATAAAAGTGGTGTCTAAGACATAGACAAAGTAATATATCAATATAAAATAGTGCTGTTGGTAATGAAATTTAGACACAGGACTCATGGTACACCATATCATTGAAGATAGGCTTAGAGATGGCAACTCCATAAAAATGCCACCTACAATATTGAATTTACAATCACTATGATTCCGTTTTCATTTTTTTGCTTGCTTATTTTGTTGTAAATAACTGAAAAAGAAACATTCAGTTGTAATCTGACATCTCAGACTCCAGTGGTACAATTAAGTGGTTCTTTTGTTCTGCTTTTAGTTGTAAAATAGTTTACAAGTTAAGGATATGCTTGTTCAATTATATTATTTTAATTATATGTATATATATATATATAAACCTATACGAAAACATATTTAAGGAGCAAAAGGTTAATTTAGTACTGATGCTATTACTTTCAAAAAAATGTTTAATTAATCTATAGGAAATGTATATAAACCCATTCCTGTACTACAGCATATATCTTAGTACATTTTGGAGAATGTACAACTTTTTTTCACTCACACATATGAAATCTCAAAGTTAATGTTTAAATTAATAATTAAAAGACCTAAGTAAAATGATGAGAACTGGAGAGAACTCAAGTGAAGTCTGAACTGGCTGTTTACATATGTACAACAGTGAAGAATAGCAATGAATGTATTAAAAATGAAAAGTGAAACCATCTATTTTCTATCATATAATAGCAATTTTGCACTATAATAATTGCATCAGTTACAGCATCAAAGTTACATTGACTTGTGTTTGATGAGAGAAAGAAGGAACATCTTTTTTTTTTTTTTTTTTTTAAATCTGTTCATTTAACAAATGACATTGTGATGCTAGTGGTAAAGAACCCACCTACCAGTGCAGGAGATATAGGAAATGCGGGTTTGATTCTTGGGTTGGGAAGATCCCCTGGAGGTGGAAATGGCAACCCGCTCCATTATTCTTGCTGGAGAATCCCCACGGACAGAGGCGCCTGGCAGGCTACAGTCCATCAGGTCGCAAAGAGTCAGACATGACTGAATAGACTGAGTACACATACCCACATGCTCCTTAGAGAATTTAATAAAGAAATAAAAGAAGAGTTTGACTAATAAAGTATGGTTGAGGAATAACTCCTCTCAGAGCAGAAAGAATTACAGAAGCAAGGGAAGAGAAGCAGGAAAACAAAAGGTATATTTGACCATCATAATAAGATGTTTAGAAGGTGTGTTCTCAGATGTAAACTTATTAACACTGCAGCAAAACCTATGACCAGCTCAACCATAAAAGTACACAACAACAACAGATTCTTCTCCTCAACAGACCTTCAAGAGATCGTTACCTGTTTGGATTACATACTGTTGTAAACAAGTTCAGTTCAGTTCAGTCACTCAGTCACGTACGACTCTTTGCAACCCCATGAATCGCAACACACCAGGCCTCCCAGTCCATCTCCAACTCCCGGAGTTCACTCAGATTCACCTCCATCGAGTCAGTGATGCCATCCAGCCATCTCATCCTCTGTTGTCCCCTTCTTCTCTTGTCCCCAATCCCTCCCAGCACCAGGGTCTTTCCCAATGAGTCAACTCTTCGCATGAGGTGGCCAAAGTATTGGAGTTTCAGCTTTAGCATCAGTCCTTCCAATGAACACCCAGGACTGATCTCCTTTAGAATGTTACAGATGATAATGGAAGAGCTGTGATTAAGGTCACACTACACAGTATTGTGAAAGCAAAATGCTCCATGAAAATAGTCATTTTGTTCTTGTTAATATGAAAAAAAAACAAACACAAAACACAACAACATGCTTATACACTAACTTTCTGATATGATCCAGTTACCAATATTTCCTGGAACCACTCTAATTCAGGAAGGTTGTAGCTCATGTTATGAGGAACCTAGTGAGAGGTTATGAGACATTGCATATAGTTAAAGTGCCCATTTCTCCTGAGATGTTCTCAAGAAGTGATGTCTAGGAATAAATGTCATGGACAACTAATTCATATATGACTCACTGGTGAACTTTTCAAAAACATGCAACCTTTAAATTGAAAATTATTCCTGGACTGACCATTCCTGCAGAATATACTAATTAAATCTTAGGATCTTTACATTATGGTAAAACTTTCCAGTATGAAATAAGAAAATTTATCATGAAGTTAAATCACAATATTGGTTCACTGACATGATTGTGATGGTATTTTTATGAGTATGTTAATGAGGAGATAATTTTCTCTTCCCTTTTCCCTCTGCTTGTATTGCTACATCAGCAACCAAAAAAGTAAATATATATTGGTGAACTATGTACACCAAGAGAAACTTGAAATGAAAGATATGCCTAGTTAAATCAAAAGAACATCTGTAAGTCTTTCAACATATTTGAAATTGACACACAATCTGCTCATAAGCTCACCAGTCCAAGTTTAATGATTTATTCAGGTTTGCTGGATGAATCTATCTTCTTTCGTAACAAGGAATTACAAACCTTGTTTGATATTGAATCTATTTAGCTCTAACTTTTGTGCTCCATTGCCTGTTAGTCATGCTGACTTAGTCATGCTGACTCTGCATCTTAGTAAAAGACATTACATAGTCTCCAATATACCAGACAGCCCTTTGCATCTTGGTATCAGGCTTGCCAAGGAAAATATGAAGCAGTTAAGCACCAGGCAGGACAAATATTTTAATTACACAGAGAAGAGATGGAGCAAGATCAAGTTCAAAGGTATGCATAGGTCCTCAATGGCCAGGGGGATATATTTTGGTGATTTCCCTATGCATTGTACTTCTCTTGTGTACCAGTGAAAGGAACCCTATGCTTCTCAACGGGAAGACAGAATTAACAGTGGGGTTGGTCAGGTTCCATATAATACTAATGCTTTAAGCAAAGACAAAATAGTACTCAATGAACATGAAACAAGACCAGATCTTCCTAGACAAAGTGATAAGCCTGGCCTAGGCTCTGTGGTTGTTTTATCTCTTGGTAAGGAAATATTCCAGGCCCAAGGCCCATTCTTATAAGGCTGAGTGAGAGTCAATGCCTGTACATGGGACAGGCAGTTGAATAGGAAGGTTAGGAGGGATCATTTTTTTCCCCTTCTAAGATGTTTTATTCTAGGATAATTATAACACTATAACTTTAAAAATAAGATATAACATGGTAATGAACCTGAAAGTTATATAAATTGTTACAGTGACCTAAAATCAAGGAGTCACAGGTGGTAAAACTGCAGAAGAGTACTCTTACAGATGACATTCAGCTTAAGCATGAAAGAAGGGAGAGGGCAAATGGAGATGTTAGGAAAAGCCTGGAAACCCTATGAAGAACATAGGGTTCTTCATCAGTTCTTAGTAATGTGAAAAGATACATCCCTAGAGAAAAATTAATAATAACTTCAGAGGCAGAATACAGTTGTCATTTTGATTCGGTATTTTCATTGTTGTTGTTCAGCTGATAAGTTCATGTCCAACTCTTTGCAACTCCATGGACTGCATGCAGCACGTCAGGCTTCCCTGTCCTCACTATCTCCTGGAGTTTGCTCAAACTCAGGTCCATTGAGTTGGTGATGCCATCCAACCACGTCATCTTCTGTCTCCCCCTTCTCCTGCCCTCAATCTTTACCAGCATCAGGTCTTTTCCAATGTGTAGGCTCTTCACATCAGGTGGCCAAAAGTATGGGGGCTTCAGTTTCAGCATCAGTCCTTCCAATGAATATTCAAAATTGATTTCCTTTAGGATTGACTGGGTTGTACTAATTGTAATATCAAACATTTGCAGCTGAAAATGTTATGTTGTCTGTCAGATTTGCATTCATTTAGAATTCCAAAATGGCACTATCAATGTCCCTTTTCAAATGCAAATAATGTCCCCATCTGAAGGTAAATGTGAGGTCAAAGATTACAAAAAAAGAAGTTTATTAATGGTTAAAAAAAAGCATAGTGCAAAGCAATTATACCTTAATCATCTTTCATGTCAACATAAAAATTAGACTTCTTTTCGAGTTCTTTCATTTTGCTAGATTTTTCTAAAGTTTGCATGTGGAAAATAATTTTAATCATTTTGATGTTTTAGCAAGATATTACATACATCATATTCCATCAAGGAAATATTTTATTGGAGATACTTCTAATCTCACACCTGGCCATCTATGATTCTTCACTATTTTTTTCCAGGTTTATTTATATATATTTGACATAGCACTTTATAAGTTTAAGTTGTACGGTATAATGATCTGACATACATATATTGTAAAATGATTACCACAATAAGTTAACATCCATCATCTCATAGAGCTACAAAAAATTAAAAGCTAATAAGTCTTCCTTGTCATGAGAACTTTTAGGACTTACTCCTAATGACTCTTCTATATATATCACATTGCTGTGTACCTACACTCATCAAGTCATGCATCACATTACTGGTCCTTATTTTATCTTCTCGCTGGCAGTTTGTACCTTTTCACCACCTCCAATCAGTTCCTTCTTCCTCTACATCTGTCTCTGCTTACTTTTAGTGATCACAAATCTGATCTCTTTTTTTCCCTATGAGTCAGTCTGTGTGTTTTGGGTTCCACATGATCATATAGTATTTGTCTTCCTCTGAGTTATTTCACTTAGGATAATGCCTTTGAGGTCCATCAATATGTTCTTGATTGGCAGAATTTTCTCATTTTTATGGCTGAACAATATTGTATATATATACACCATAACTTCTTTTTCCTTGTGTTGTTTCTATGTCTTTGCTATTGTAAATAATGCTAATATGAACATGGAAGTACAAATATCTCTTCAACACAGTGTTTCCATTTCTCTAGGATATATTCACAGAAGTGGGATTGTTGGATCCTATGGTCATTCTAGTTTTAATTTTGGGGGGAACTTCCATAAAGTTTTCCATAGTTGTCTGTACCAATTTACCATCCTGCCAACAGTGCACAATCTTTTCTCTGCATCCTTATGCATTATTGTCTGTTTTTTTTTTTCATGCTCATCATTCTAAGCAGTATGAAGTAATCTCTCACTGTGATTTTGATTTGCATTCCCCTAATGATAATGCTTGGAGAAAGAAATGGCAACCTACTCCAGTGATACTGCCTGGAAGGTCCCATGGACAGAGGGGCCTGGCAGGCTGCAGTCCATAGGGTTGTGAAGATTTGGACACAACTCAGCATGCTTGCACACAGTGATAATAATGTTAAGCATCTTTTCATATACTGGTTGGCCATTCATATAGCTTCATTGGAAACTGTCTATCCAGGCCCTTTGCCAATTTTTATATTCAGTTGTTTCTTGCTATTGAGTTGTATGAGCTATTTATATATTTTGGATATTAACCCCTTATCAGATATATTGTTCATAAATATTGTTACCAAAACATAGCTTGGCTTTTCATTTGGCTGTTCCTTTCACTCTACAGAAGGCTTTTAGTTTGTATAGTCCCATTTATTTTTTATTTCCTTGCCTGTGCTTTATGTATCATATCCAAAAGTTATTGCCAAGACCCATGTCAAAGAGCTTTTTTCTATATTTTCTTCTAGAATTTTTATGCTTTCTGGTCTTACATTTAAGCCTTTGTGTTAATTTTTGTGAGTGCTGTAAGGTAGGGGTCTAGTTTCATTCTTTTACCTGTGAATATCCAGTTTTCCCAGGAGCGTTTATTTAAGGGACTGTCTATTCTCCATTGATTTTTTTTTTGCTCCACTGTCAAATACTAGTTCATCTTCTATGTGTGGGTTTAATTTACAGGCTTTTGATATTGTTCCATTGTTCTACTTCTGTTTTTAAGTAGTATGAGACTACTTCAATTACCATAGCTTCATAATACAGTTAGAAATTAAGAAGCATGATGATCTTCATTATTATTGTATGATATTTCAAAATGCAAGTAAAATTACCATGTTTCCTGTAAATGATACCCCCAGCTTCTTAGGTTATTCTTTATTCTCTTTTAAATTTTAAAATACTCATTTAAAAGAATTCATGAAATTAGGAGTTGATGTTCAAAAAGTGAGCAGGCATATAGCTTTGAATTAACTATACAACATCTACAATTAAAGAGAAAAGATAAAAAATAAAAACACTGGAGAGAAGAAGAAGGGGAACTTCATAAAACTCACATATTAAAATGGCAGTATTTTTCATTAAAGTTTTACAGGACTTTCAAAACTTTACTCTTATGAAGAGCCTTACTCTGAAAAATATGCATATATCATGCACATAGATTTCTCCTATATTTGGAAAAACTGTATCTGACTACAGAGGTAATTCAACATCTAAATATACATTTCTTATTTCTCATCATCTCTCTAAATGAAAACATAAGACTTTATATTCCTCCCTTTCTCTTTCAAACATGGACCATCATGTGATTCAACAATTGGATGAAATCATTATTAGAAATTATAAAGAGATTGACTTCTAAAACATGAACTTAACACATACATATTTAAGCAAAGCTGTTTTAATCTCAAACTGTTCCCCTGGGATTTAGTCATATAACCTGCATTTGGAATCTAATGATCTCTGAAATTATCACACATTTAAAATGTCCTACTGAAAATATTCTTGGTTTCCCATAAGCATTACACATTTAAGATATCATAGCACAGTAGTCTAAATAGAACCTCACCCACTTCAACATCTAAATGCTGCCATGTAATCCTCACTTATACCAGATTTAAATGATCACAAATACATATCTGAGGAACTATCTATTAGCTACTGCTGATCCTCAGTTAGTCAAGGACAATTTACCCTATTATTCATAGTAACTATGAATTAATTCAATCTGCTGTTATCTCATGAAAGTTCATAGTCTCAGATGTTTCAGGTTATTCAGTAATTAATGAATAATTAATTGATCATTTAAACTAATTATATTAACACTAGATCTCAATTACAGGAGTAAAACTATTAAAAATTCCAACATATAGAGGCTGAACAAGATGCTGCTGAATAACCAGCAAATCACACAGAAGAAATAAAAAAAGAAATCAAAATATGCATAGAAACTAATGAAAATGAAAACACAACAACACAACCTGTGGGACACTGTAAAAGCAGTGCTAAGGGGAAGGTTCATAGCAATATAGGCATACTTCAAGAAACAAGAAAAAAGTCAAATAAATAACCTAACTCTACACCTAAAGCAACTAGAAAAGGAAGAAATGGAGAACCCCAGGGTTAGTAGAAGGAAAGAAATCTTAAAAATTAGGGCAGAAATAAATGCAAAAGAAACAAGAGACCATAGTAAAAATCAACAAAGCCAAAAGCTGGTTCTTTGAGAGGATAAATAAAATTGACAAACCATTAGCCAGACTCATCAAGAAACAAAGGGAGAAAAATCAAATCAATAAAATTAGAAATGAAAATGGAGAGATCACAACAGACAACACAGAAATACAAGGGATCATAATAGACTACTATCAGCAACTATATGCCAATAAAATGGACAACGTGGAAGAAATGGACAAATTCTTAGAAAAGTACAACTTTCCAAAACTGAACCAGGAAGAAATAGAAAATCTTAACAGACCCATCACAAGCACGGAAATTGAAACTGTAATCAGATATCTTTCAGCAAACAAAAGCCCAGGTCCAGACAGCTTCACAGCTGAATTCTACCAAAAATTTCGAGAAGAGCTAATAACTATCCTACTCAAACTCTTCCAGAAAACTGCTGAGGAAGGTAAACTTCCAAACTCATTCTATGAGGCCACCATCATCCTAATACCAAAACCTGACAAAGATGCCACAAAAAAAGAAAACTACAGGCCAATATAACCGATGAACATAGATGCAAAAATCCTTAACAATTTCTAGCAATCAGAATCACATTAAAAAGATCATACAACATGACCAAGTGGGCTTTATCCCAGGGATGCAAGGATTCTTCAATATCCACAAATCAATCAATGTAATACACCACATTAACAAATTGAAAAATAAAAGCCATATGATTATCTCAATAGATGCAGAGAAAGCCTTTGACAAAATTCAACATTCATTTATGATAGAAACTCTCCAGAAAGCAGGAATAGAAGGAACATACCTCAACATACTAAAAGCTATATATGACAAACCCACAGGAAACATTATCCTCAATGGTGAAAAATTGAAAGCATTTCCCCTAAAGCCAGGAACAAGACAAGGGTGCCCACTTTCACCACTACTATTCAACATAGTATTGGAAGTTTTGACCACAGCAATTAGAGCAGAAAAAGAAATAAAAGGAATCCAAATTGGAAAAGAAGAAGTAAAACTCTTACTGTTTGCAGATGACATGATTCTCTACATAGAAAACCCTAAAGACTTCACCAGAAAATTATTAGAGCTAATCAATGAACATAGTAAAGTTGCAGGATATAAAATCAACACAGAGAAATCCCTTGCATTCCTATACACTAATAATTAGAAAATAGAAAAAGAAATTAAGGACACAATCCCATTCACCATTACAATGAAAAGAATAAAATACTTAGGAATATATCTACCTAAAGAAATGAAAGACCTATATACAGAAAACTATAAAACACTGGGGAAAGAAATCAAAGAGGGCACTAACAGATGGAGAAATATACCATGTTCATGGATAGGAAGAATCAATATAGTGAAAATGAGAATACTACCCAAAGCAATCTATAGATTCAATGCAATCGCTATCAAGTATCCCAATGGTATTGCTCACAGACTAGACACAATTTGTATGGAAATACAAAAAAACCTCAAATAGCCAAAGCAATCTTGAGAAAGAAGAATGGAACTGGAGGAATCAACCTGCCTGACTTCAGGCTCTACTACAAAGCCACAGTCATCAAGACAGTATGGTACTGGCACAAAGACAGAAATATAGATCAATGGAACAAAATAGAAAGCCCAGAGATAAATCCACGCACCTATGGACACCTTATCTTTGACAAAGGAGGCAAGCATATACAATGGAGAAAAGACAATCTCTTTAACAAGTGGTGCTGGAAAAACTGGTCAACCACTTGTAAAAGAATGAAACTAGAACACTTTCTAACACCATACACAAAAATAAACTCAAAATGGATTAAAGATCTAAACATAAGACCAGAAACTATAAAACTCCTAGAGGAGAACATAGGCAAAACACTCTCCAACATACATCACAGCAGGATCCTCTATGACTCACCCCCCAGAATATTGGAAATAAAAGCAAAAGTAAAAAAATGGGATCTAATTAAAATTAAAAGTTTTTGCACAACAAAGGAAACTATAAGCAAGGTGAAATGACAGCCTTCTGAATGGGAGAAAATAATAGCAAATGAAGCAACTGAAAAACAACTAATCTCAAAAATATACAAGCAACTCCTGCAGCTCAATTCCAGAAAATAAATGACCCAATCAAAAAATGGGCCAAAGAACTAAATAGACATTTCTCCAAAGAAGACGTACGGATGGCTAACAAACACATGAAAAGATGCTCAACATCGCTCATTATCAGAGAAATGAAAATCAAGCCCACAATGAGGTACCATTCACACCAGTCCGAATGGCTGTGATCCAAAAGTCTACAAGCAATAAATTGCTGGAGAGGGTGTGGAGAAAAGGGAACCCTCTTACACTGTTGGTGGGAATGCAAACTAGTACAGCCACTATGGAGAACAGTGTGGAGATTCCTTAAAAAACTGGAAACAGAACTGCCTTATGACCCAGCAATCCCACTCCTGGGCATACACACCAAGGAAACCAGAATTGAAAGAGACATATGTACCCCAATGTTCATTGCAGCACTGTTTATAATAGCCAGGACATGGAAGCAACCTAGATGTCCATCAGCAGATGAATGGTTAAGAAACTGTGGTACATATACACAATGGAATATTACTCAGCCATTAAAAAGAATACATTTGAATCAGTTCTAATGAGATGGATGAAACTGGAGCCAAATATACAGAGTGAAGTAAGCCAGAAAGAAAAACACCAATACAGTATACTAATGCATATTTATGGAATTTAGAAAGATGGTAACAATAACCCTGTATGTGAGACAACAAAAGAGATACAGATGTATAGAATAGCCTTTTGGACTCTGTGGGAGAGGGAGAGGGTGGGATGATTTTGGAGAATGGCATTGAAACATGTATAATATCAAATAAGAAACAAATCTCTAGTCCAGGTTTGATGCAGGATACAGGATGCTTGGGGCTGGTGCACTGGGATGACCCAGAGGGATGGTACAGGGAGGGAGGTGGGAGGGGGGTTCAGGATGGGGAACAGGTGTACACCCATGGCAGATTCATGTTGATATATGGCAAAACCAATGCAATATTGTAAAGTAATTAGCCTCTAATTAAAATAAATAAATTTATATTAAAAGTTAATTAATTAATTAATTAAAATTAAAAAAATTAAACCAAGTAGTTCAGTTCAGTTCGGTCGCTCAGTCGTGTTGAACAAATCAATAAATTGATTGACTTACTTAATTTTAATTATTTATGATTTATTTCATTTATAACTAATTAATGTTTTAAATATTTTAACCCCCATATTTGCTTAGCTAAGCAACTTCTATATATATTCTGACCAGTCTATTTCAAAGTGAAGCAAAGTATTTATCAACAAAATCCATGATGAATAACTGGACAACCCTTTTACTATTTTTCTAAAATAATTTTGTACAATTCAGAAAGATCAAGATACTTCAGAGAAAAAACCCCAGGATCTAAAGTAGAACAAAACAGTCCATATAGCTCTTTGACTATAAAGAGTAGTATACTATAAGCATTGTCAAAAAATGCTGTGGAAATCTAGTCTGTTTCTACAAATTAAGAAAATCACATTGCTAAAAAAAATATACAGCCTAAGGAAAGTCTATGTTAGGCTATAGTCAGAACTCAGACTTTTGGACTATATTCTTCCTATGTTTTAATTTGCTTTTAGCAAAGGACTTCAGTAACAGTGAAACACTTCAAACTTCAATACAAGAGTGAACACTTTAAATTTCAACAAGAATGAACAAAATCCACCAGCCCTCTCGGCTTCACCATTTCTTCTTTCCAGGAGACGCTTCTATGAATTTTTTCTTATGGCTTGCAGTGATCCAGTATTTAACTCCTGTCCCTTTCAATACCAACTGTATTAATCTAAGACTCTTAAGCCTCATTTCAGTTATTTTAAATTAAATTATTTAAAGGAAACTTTATTTAGGTATAACCATATTATCCTATGCAAAAAATCAGTTATCACATCACTATTGCTTTCTATTTTATAGAATATCCACTTACCACTACATCACAATTTGTTTCCAAATATGATATTTTACTTTCCTTTCTAATAAACTTGAAATTATTCTCTCTTTTTTTTTAATCAAAAGCTTCCTTCCTTCCCACTCAGTTTGACCCTCAATAAAACAGTTTTCACCTACTGTGTTGTACTTAGACATCTTTACTTCGTTCTGCTCTTATCTTCAAGTTTGCTTCTGTTGTTGACATAATCAATCACACCCTCCTATTCTGCCTCCCATTGCTCCATCATCTCCTTGTTCTTCTCTCATCTCCTGTTGAACCTGAGTATCCCTTAGAGATAGAGAAGACAAAATAAAACAGGCTTAAAAAGCTACAGCTTTTCATTGTAGCTAAGTATGACAAAACAACTCACATCTTACTTTTATAAAAACTTTTGTAAGCTCAAAATAACAAGCAAAATTATATTTACAGAGAGATACAATTATTTCACTGGAGTAATAACAGATCACCTTTGTGATCAGTATTGTTTGGAGCTAAGCTAAGAAGCCTATACACCTGGGAATAATAAACACTTTTTTTCTTTCTTCACTTTACTTTTAATTGGAAAAGTAGCTCATATGTATAAGGTTTAACCTTGTAAACCAAAATTCTGTAAAAATCTAGTAACAGAGTTTTAAAAGCACCAAATAATAAAATATTCAATATATAAATATTAAATATATGGCAAGGGAAAACTAGTCTCCATTTTCAGACATAAACAGGAAAATTTTACTACAGTGGTTAATACTGAATATTTATCAGTGGGCAGTCTCTCTAAAGGGTCTCCCAGCTAGCACAATGTTAAATCATCTGCCTGCCAATGCAAGAGACACAAAAGATGCAGGTCCGATCCCTGGGTTGAGAAGATACCTTGGTAGGAAAGGGCAACCCACTCAAGTATTCTTGCCTGGAAAATCCCAGGGATAGAGGAACCTGGAAGGCTACAGTCCACGGGGCTTCAAAGAGTCTGACACTACTGAGCAACTAAGCACACAAAAAGTATCTCTAAAATTGAGAGTTTATTAATATGTTATATATGTATAACATTATAATAATTAATATAAATATTACTTATAATAAACATTACATTTCATTATAACTGAAATCAATTGACTCATAGTCATAAACTGCAGTGAGAATCCATTTAAGTGTTACTTCTCAGTATGTCTGGTGCTGAGTTATGAAATGTACTCTTTACCTCATAAATACTAAGTGTTATGGGTTGAACTGAATTTCATATATTGATATCCTAACCCCAGTGCCTCAGAAAGTGACTTCATTTGAAAACAGGATTGTTGCAATTATTATTAGTCAAGATGAGCCCACAGCAGAGAATGGTGGCCCCCTAATCTAATAGTTTAGTGTCCTTGTTAAAAGGCATAAATTTGCACATAGATGCACAGAAAGAACACCATGTGAAGATGAAGACAGAGATCAGAGTAGTGCCCAGACGTTTTGAAACACCAGATTGCTAGCAAACCACCTAAGAGAAAAGCCTGGAGGATATTCTCCATCAGAGCGCTAAGAAGGAGCCAATTCTACTAAGCCCTGGATCTCACACGTCTAGCCTCTAGAACTGTGACCTGAGGGAAGTCTATTGTTTAAGCTGAACAACAGGTTCATAAGGTTCTCCTCAGCTGACTAAGTTTAGGCAGGTTTCTTCCTGTCCACAGGCCCCTGAGTTTCCTTATCTTAGCACATTTACTTTAGAAATCTTGCAATTATGGATGCCTTCTCTATGCCTTTGAGATATAAATCTTCCTCCCTCTTCTTGCCATTTTTACAAACCAGGAATATCTTTCTCAAAGACCTGGGAGCCAGTCTTCTGTAGTGTAAGCACGAAGAAGAAAGGCAGGTTCCAACATCCCCCATCTCTGTGGGGGATTAGGAGCCAGAATATAGAAAGCACCAACTGACAAACACCGATAACTGAAATATGTTCATCAATCCACCCTCTACTCCATTCTAGTACCTTTCCACTAGCTCACTCTGGTGTGGAAGACTCTCCTGCCTTTTGTTTCAACAGAACTGAGTGCAATCTCTCATCCTCATTGCAATAGTCTTTAGCAAAGTCTTCCTTGCCTGTTTAACTCTGTCCTGTGGATGTTTTGTTGATGAAATTACCCAGTTTGTGCTACAGCAGCTCTAACAAACATACACTAAATATTGCTACTGAATGTTTGGCAAATTAATAAGCCAAGGAATATTAAATGCTAGACTTAGAAAGAGTAGGCTTGGAAAAAGCAGGAATCCTATCTCTAGCATTTTATAGCTAATTGCCTTTAACCATAGTTTAGACATATTTAAGAAACAGCTTTGGCAGCTATGAACAGTATAAAAAACTACAATGTTATATGGAGACATAAATAAGATATATAAAGAATGTGGTGCAGAGTTCAGCATCAACTTATAATATTAAAATATATATATATGTATGTCGGAGAAGGCAATGGCACCCCACTCCGGTACTCTTGCCTGGAAAATCCCATGGATGGAGGAGCCTGGAAGGCTGTAGTCCATGGGGTCGCTGAGGGTCGGACATGACTGAGCAACTTCACTTTCACTTTTCACTTTCATGCATTGGAGAAGGAAATGGCAACCCACTCCAGTGCTCTTGCCTGGAGAGTCCCAGGGACGGGGGAGCCTGGTGGGCTGCCATCTATGGGGTTGCCCAGAGTTGGACATTACTGAAGTAACTTAGCAGCATGTATGTATGTATGTATGTATATGTATATAAAGGAGCCTGGTGGGCTGCACTCCATGGGGTTGCAAAGAGTCAGACATGACTGAGCAACTGAATTTATGTATGTGTGTGTGCTAAGTCACTTCAGTTATGTCCTACTCTTTGCGACCCCATGGACCCTACCAGGCTCCTTTGTCAATGGAATTCTCCAGGCAAGAATAGTGGAGTAGGGTGCCATGCCGTCCTTCAGGTGATCTTCCTGACCCAGGAATTGAACCTGCATCTCCTGTGGCTCCTGCATTGTAGGTGGGTTCTTTACCACTAGTGCTACCTGACAAGTCCATATATCTATGTATGTGTATATATTCACACACACACACACACACACATATATATAGACACATAACTTTATATGTTTATACATATATACAAGGTTGTATAATGTCACCCTGCTTACATCATGCAAAATGCTGGGATGGATGAAGCACAAGCTGGAATCAAGACTGCTGGGAGAAATATCAATAACCTCAGACATGCAGATAACACTACATTTATGGTAGAAAGCGAAGAGGAACTAAAGAGTCTCTTGATGAGTGTAAAAGAGAAGAGTGAAAAAGCTGACTTAAAACTCAACATTCAAAAACAAAGATTATGGTATCTGGTCCCATCACTTCATGGCCAATATATAGGGAAACAACAGAAACAGTGAGAGACTTTATTTTACTGGGCTCCAAAATCACTGTAGAGGGTGGATGAAGCTGTGAAATTATAAGACACTTGCTTCATGGAAGAAAAACTATGACAAACCTTGACAGCATATTAAAAAGCAGAGACATTACTTTTCTGACAAAGATCCATGTAGTCAAAGGTGTGGTTTTTTTCAGTAGTCATGTATGGATGTGAGTTGGAACACAAAGAAGGCTGACTGCCAAAGAAGTGATGCTTTTGAACTATGGTGCTGGAGAAAACTCTTGAGAGTCCCTTGGAGTGCAAAGAGATCAAACCTCTCAATCCTAAAGGAGATCCATCCTGAATATTCATTAGAAGGACTGATGTTGAAGTTGAAGCTCCAATACTTTGGCCACCTGACGAGAAGAGGTGACTCACAAAAGAAGACACTGACGCTGTGAAAAACTGAAGGCAGGAAGAGAAAAGGTGACAGAGGATGAGATGGTTGGACTGCATCACCAACTCAATGGACATGAAGTGGAGAAACCTCTGGGACAGGGAAGCCTGGCGTGTTGCAGACTATGGGGCTGCAAAGAGCTGGACACAATTGAGGCACTGAACAATAACAACACATATATACTTCAGTCATTACTATTAAATATATATACTTCAAGCTTCTGTATAGATAAGTGGCAGACTTTATTTTTTTGGGCTCCAAAATCACTGCAGATGGTGACTGCAGCCATGAAATTAAAAGATGCCTACTCCTTGGAAGAAAAGTTATGACCAACCTAGATAGCATATTCAAAAGCAGAGACATTACTTTGCCAACAAAGGTCCATCTAGTCAAGGCTATGGTTTTTCCAGTGGTCATGTATGGATGTGAGAGTTGGACTGTGAAGAAGGCTGAGCACTGAAGAATTGATGCTTTTGAACTGTGGTGTTGGAGAAGACTCTTGAGAGTCCCTTGGACTGAAAGGAGATCCAACCAGTCCATTCTGAAAGAGATCAGCCCTGGGATTTCTTTGGAAGGAATGATGCTAAAGCTGAAACTCCAGTACTTTGGCCACCTCATGCGAAGAGATGACTCATTGGAAAAGACTCTGATGCTGGGAGGGATTGAGGGAAGGAGGAGAAGGGGACGACTGAGGATGAGATGGCTGGATGGCATCACTGACTCGATGGACGTGAGTCTGAGTGAACTCCGAGAGCTGGTGATGGACAGGGAGGCCTGGCGTGCTACAATTCATGAGGTCACAAAGAGTCGGACAAGACTGAGCTACTGAACTGAACTGAATATAACACAAATTATATGTAAAAGCATTACTCAATGATAAAATAATTTAAATTTTTCTCTAAGGGTACATATTAATATATCCTTGAAACTTCACCTGCATATAACTCTTCAGAGAATCCATAATACAAACAGAATGAAATCACTGAACACAGATTCTTTCTCAGATACTTTCATAGCATCAAATCTCACTGCTGCACAAAATTCTGTGATGTTATGTAATTATTCATCATTTTAATTTATACAACATATATTTTAGGTCACCATTCTTTCACTTCTGCTGCCCTCTTGCAGGGAAGCCCTTACCATTTTTCTTTACCTGCTATCAGTTAAGTTCAGGTCAATCACTCAGTCGTGTCCAGCTCTTTGCGACTCCATGAACTGCAGCTCATCAGGGATCTCTGTCCACAACAAACTCCTGGGGTTTACTCAGACTCATGTCCATTAGTGATGCCAATCAACCATCTCATCCTCTGTTGTCCTCATTTCCTCCTACCCTCAATCTTTCCCAGCATCAGGGCCTTTTCAAATGAGTTAGTTCTTCTCATCCAGTAGCCAAAGTATTGGAGTTTCAGCTTCAACATCAGTCCTTCCAATGAATATTCAAGACTGATTTCCTTTAGGATTGACTGGTTTGATCTCCTTGCAGTACAAGGGACTCTCAAGAATCTTCTCCAACACCACAGTTCAAAAGCATCAATTCTTCAGTGCTCAGCATTCTTTATAGTCCAACTCTCACATCCATACATGCCTACTAGAAAAAACCATAGCTTTGACTAGATGGACCTTTGTTGGCAAAGTAATGTCTCTGCTTTTCAATATGTTGTCTAGGTTAGCCATAACTTTTCTTCTACAGAGCAAGCGTCTTTTAATTTCATGGCTGCAGTCACAATCTGCAGTGATTTGGGAGCCCAAGAAAATAAAGTCTGCCACTGTTTGCATTGTATCCCCAACTATCTGCCCTGAAGTGATGAGACCAAATGCCATGATCTGAATTTTCTGAATATTGAGTTTTAAGCCAACTTTTTCACTCGCCTTTTTCACTTTCATCAAGAGACTCTTTGATTCTTTGCTTTTTTCCATAAAGGTCATGCCTTCTGCATATCTGAGGTTATTGATATTTCTCCTGGCAATTTTGTTTCCAGCTTGTGCTTCATCCAGCCCACATGATGTCCTCTGCATATAAGTTAAATATGCAGGGTGACAATATACAGCCTTGACATATTCCTTTCCTGATTTGGAACCAGTCTATTGCTCCACATCCAGTTCTAACTGTGGCTTCCTGACCTGCATACAGATTTCTCAAGAGGCAGGTCAGGCGGTCTGGTATTTCCATCTCTTTAAGAATTTTCCACAGTTTGTTGTGGTCCATACAGTCAAAGGCTTTGGCATAGTCAATAAAGCAGAAGATGTTTTTCTGGAACTCTCTTCCTTTTCCAGCGAATGTTGGCAATTTGATCTCTGGTTCCTCTGCCTTTTCTAAAACCAGCTTGAATATCTGGAAGTTCATGGTTCACATACTGTTGAAGCCTGGGTTGGAGACTTTTGAGCATTCCTTTGCTAGCATGTGAGATGAGTGCAATTATGCAGTAGTTTGAGCATTCTTTGGCATTGCCTTTCTTTGGGACTGGAATGAAAACTGACCTTTTTCAGTCCTGTGGCCACTACTGAGTTTTCCAAATCTGTTGGCCTATGTAGTGCAGCGCTTTCACAGCAGCATCTTTTAGGATCTGAAATAGGTCAAAGCTTTATTACCTCCCCTAGCTTTGGAATTCTATTACCTCCCCTAGCTTTGTTCATAGAGATGCTTCCTAAGGCCACTTGACTTCACACTCCAGGATGTCTGACTCTAGGTGGTGATCACACCATCATTGCCTGTTCTACTCTTGCTCTTTACTTCAAGAATCAACTTAGGCAGCATGTCTTCTACCAAGTCCCCACTGATAGTGGATGTTGGAACAACTGTCTCAATGCTGTGCCATGGGCTACTCTTGTACATTTCTCTATTTTTTAGATCACTTTCTGTATTGCATTCAAATGATCATCTTACATTCCTATATTGTGCAAAAGAACTGTTAAATCCTTGAGGACACCATCTAGCGCTGTTATTTAATAAATGCTCAATAAATGTCTTTGGAAACAAACAGAACGATCACTTTCTATTTTTCCTAAGAAATGTTATGGGTGAATAAACGTTTTTATTCACTTACAATAATATCAATATTATTATTAAAGTTATATCCAAATCAATATTACCTGCAGGATTTTAACACACATTCTTTGGAAACTTATAATTTAAACATCAGTAACCTACTGTTTGAATAAGAAATGACATTTTTTTTTTCCCCTACAACCTTATAACTTTGTGAGAAGACTCAATGCATTTCAGTTTATTCTCCAAAGTTCTGCTTTCCCATTCCTCCCAGGACTGCTAAAACTTTCAAACTGGTTGCAGCTGCCACTACATATTTCAGTGGTGAAAATATATCATTCTGTTTGCGGAAGGGTGCAGACTGAGGGAAAAAAATATTAAATCCTATATATTATGGCATTCAAATCTTAGATATCTGATATGATGTCACACAGCCACAGTCTAATATACTAATACCAGTTGTCAAGGTATCTTAAACCCTGGTCACCCTTGTAACCTCTCTGTGCAGCAAGTGAAAGTGAAGTCACTTAGTCCTGTCTGACTCTTTGCGACCCCATGGACTGCAGCCTACCAGGTTCCTCCATCCATGGGATTTTCCAAGCAAGAATACTGGAGTGGGTTGCCATTTCCTTGTCCAGGAGATCTTCCCATCCCAGGGATTGAATCCAGGTCTCCCTCATTGTAGGCAGACACTTTACCGTCTGAGCAACCAGGGAAGCTCTTGTGCAGCAAGACCATGCTGTAAATCATTAATTAGCATCATACATTAATCAAATTATGGATGAGATTTTCTGCTGGAGCAATGTTCTCGAGTAAATTGATGTTTCCAAATATATCCTCTGACTTTCTAACCAAGACACCACTCCCTTGCAAGGGAATAACTGGAACCGGTTCTTAATGCTTGTCATTGCCTTCTCATTTCCACTCCAACAATCCATTCTCCATGCAGCAGTCAGTGTGAAATTTTACCACAGAAATCAGATTATGTTATTTTCTTTCTTAAAAACCCTCTAGCTGCAGGCTACTTCCTGGAAATAAAATCCAAACTTCTTCTTAAAGCTAGATGACAGTACAGAGCGGGTCCCTGACTCATTCTGCCACCTCACCTTCTAGTTCTGCTCCTCATGCACCAAATGATAGCCTATGAGCCTCTTCCTGATGTTCATACACACCTAGGTTATTTTCTTTCTGTGGTCTTTACATCTGTTGTGGTCTCCTCCTTTTAGAAAACTCTGACACTAAATCTCCATATGACTGTCTCCTTTCTCATTATTCAAACTTTTAATCAGAGTGGGGGACTCTCAGTCTACAGGGTGTCTGTGGTCACTTTTTATCCCTTTGACTATATTCCCAGTGAATGTTACGCAGTTGGACTTCAGAGGTCAAGAGTTCAACTGCAACACTCTCTTGCTGTCTATGCAAAAAGAAAAAGAGAAAGTTTGTATTTTAGACTTTATATTTCATCACTTTATTGGGTATGGTGGGCATTCACAGGAAGAAGACAATTAAATGATGAATCTCACCAGCTCAGTAAAAGATAAGAAAATAAAAGAGGAGCATTAATGTATGTTTTTCATTAAAGTTGAATGATACCATAAGTTGACAGTCTTTAGGTACACACAATTACATGTATAAGTATGAATTAGAAACACACAGGGCAAATAGCCAGCTCTAATGAGAGTTTTAAGGCCATTAACATTAGGTAGTAAAAACTCCTTCCTCTATTGATTATCATTTATATATTCTCTTACTACAGTTACATCCTTAAAACTAAATTAAAAATTAACACAAAATAAATGTTAAGAGATAAGGTTATATATATATATATTTATATATATATGGTATATGCTTTATGTGTTATATAATATATACAGTACGTATACACACATATATATACACACAAAGAGACACATATGCATGAACACATATATTGCAATCCAACAAGCCAAAGAGGTGCATATTCATTACTCTTTTCAATAACAGCTACTAAAGTGGCATAGGGTGACAATTCAGCAGAGAACAAGCAGTAGTCTTGCTTTCTAGATCTGTAACTCAGAATATATATTAACTACCTTTAGCTTAATGTCTATAATAAGGACAATGGACATTCAAAAGCACCTCTGACCAGATGATAATATAGCTGACATAAAGAATGTAGAGGAAGTGGCATACATCAACAGAAAAATTGATAACACTCTGAGATGTACAAAGGTAGACCAAGTGGCCCTGGATGCACTGGACCAGGAAAAATAAGTTGATCTGTGATGTGAATATGATAGAGATAACTGAAGCCCTAGTATGCAATGAGATTAAATATATTTACTTAAATGTATTTACTTTCCAACTGTGAAAGGCAAAGATCCAGAGTTGAAAAAACAAAGCTGCTACAAAAGGACATATTTTCTGGTATAAAAAATCGAAAGAATCTCTATAAGGCAAATACTTCTCTTTACTAATTAAAACTTCCTAAGAGTATTTCCAAAGTTTGTGTTTTGCATATATATATATATATATATATATATATATATATATATATATATATATACACACACACATTTTTTGTATGTGCATGTATCTGTTTATGTGTGCATGTGTATTTGGTATATTTAAAATTATTCTAAATATTTTTGGTTTAATAGGACTATTTTAAAGTATAATGATTTTCAGGTGGCAGCTTTATTTTCTGTGTTATAATACTTATTGGAATATAAAACTTAATTTGATTAAAAATATTAGGTCATAACTTAATTATAAGAGATTTTATTGATGTGGAAACAAAGTATATGTTTATATTTATTTTCTTAAATTGGTAAATCAATATCTTGGGACATTTAATCCACTTTTAAAAATTTATGGTTATTCATTCCTAAGGGGATACATATTTTTATAGAGGAAATTATATTTAATACAGCTTGCTGAAAGTTTGACTGTGTTCATATCCTCTGCTTAATGTGTGTACTTCTATCTCTCCATAAAGAGAATAAAACTAATGGTTTTATTATCATGATAATGTAATTTAAGAATCCAGAAAATGTACCTTTACATAAAGGTAAAAGAAAGATACTGGAAATATGACAGTTGGGTAGTTGTAATAAGTTCTCCTTTCCTAGAAAACAACCTGGGATTTATTATACAAGGTCATGTCTGGAAGAAAAGATTAAATATTGCAGCACCATTAAAGTCTACAATAACTGCTCTCTACCTTTATTTAAAGGCTCCATGATTGACACATTTTATTAGCTAGTTCTCTGCCTGTAGCTTTGTCATAGCAATTGCTAAATTAATTTACAGACTTCAGTCGACTTGTGTTTTTATAGCTGTCTCCCTGAATATCCTTCATGAGCAATACCAGAATTCCCCCCAGACAGAGCACTGCTGTTCAAACTGTAATTCTTCCCTTGTTAAACAGTTGTGTTCTTTTGATTGCAGCAAGGGTCTAAAGAGTAAGCTTCCTTTCACAAGTGCTATTTTTGTCAACAACTGCTTCAGGAAGTTACCAAATTCTGATGAAAATGGGATGAAACATTTTTTTTTTTTTAATCTTTAATTCTTACATGTGTTCCCAAACATGAACCCCCCTCCCACCTCCCTCCCCATAACATCTCTGTGGGTCATCCCCATGCACCAGCCCCAAGCATGCTGTATCCTGCGTCAGACATAGACTAGCGATTCAATTCTTACATGATAGTATACATGATAGAATGCCATTCTCCCATATCATCCCACCCTCTCCCTCTCCCTCTGAGTCCAAAAGTCCGTTATAGACAGCTGCGTCTTTTTTCCTGTCTTGCATACAGGGTCGTCATTGCCATCTTTCTAAATTCCATATATATGTGTCAGTATACTGTATTGGTGTTTTTCTTTCTGGCTTACTTCACTCTGTATAATCAGCTCCAGTTTCGTCCATCTCATCAGAACTGATTCAAATGAATTCTTTTTAATGGCTAAGTAATACTTCATTGTGTATATGTACCACAGCTTTCTTATCCATTCATCTGCTGATGGACATCTAGGTTGTTTCCATGTCCTGGCTATTATAATCAGTGCTGCGATGAACATTGGGGTACATGTGTCTCTTTCAATTCTGGTTTCCTCGGTGTGTATGCCCAGCAGTGGGATTGCTGGGTCATAAGGGAGTTCTATTTGCAATTTTTTAAGGAATCTCCACACTGTTCTCCATAGTGGCTGTACTAGTTTGCATTCCCACCAACAGTGTAGGAGGGTTCCCTTTTCTCCACACCCTCTCCAGCATTTATTGCTTGCAGATTTTTGGATCGCAGCCATTCTGACTGGTGTGAAGTGGTACCTCATTGTGGTTTTGATTTGCATTTCTCTGATAATGAGTGATGTTGAGCATCTTTTCATGTGTTTGTTAGCCATCCGTATGTCTTCTTTGGAGAAATGTCTATTTAGTTCTTTGGCCCATTTTTTGATTGGGTCGTTTATTTTTCTGGAATTGAGCTGCATAAGTTGCTTGTATATTTTTGAGATTAGTTGTTTGTCAGTTGCTTCATTTGCTATTATTTTCTCCCATTCCGAAGGCTGTCTTTTCACCTTGCTGATATTTTCCTTTGTTGTGCAGAAGCTTTTAATTTTAATTAGATCCCATTTGTTTATTTTTGCTTTTATTTCCAGAATTCTGGGAGGTGGATCATAGAGGATCCTGCTGTGATTTATGTCTGAGAGTGTTTTGCCTATGTTCTCCTCTAGGAGTTTTATAGTTTCTGGTCTTACATTTAGATCTTTAATCCATTTTGAGTTTATTTTTGTGTGTGGTGTTAGAAAGTGATCTATTTTCATTCTTTTACAAGTGGTTGACCAGTTTTCCCAGCACCACTTGTTAAAGAGATTGTCTTTACTCCATTGTATATTCTTGCCTCCTTTGTCAAAGATAAGGTGTCCATATGTGTGTGGATTTATCTCTGGGCTTTCTATTTTGTTCCATTGATCTATATGTCTGTCTTTGTGCCAGTACCATACTGTTTTGATGACTGTGGCTTTGTAGTAGAGCCTGAAGTTAGGCAAGTTGATTCCTCCAGTTCCATTCTTCTTTCTCAAGATTGCTTTGGCAATTCGAGGTTTTTTGTATTTCCATACAAATCTTGAAATTATTTGTTCTAGTTCTGTGAAAAATATGGCTGGTAGCTTGATAGGGATTGCATTGAATTTGTAAATTGCTTTGGGTAGTATACTCATTTTCACTATATTGATTCTTCCGATCCATGAACATGGTATATTTCTCCATCTATTAGTGTCCTCTTTGATTTCTTTCATCAGTGTTTTATAGTTTTCTGTATATAGGTCTTTAGTTTCTTTGGGTAGATATATTCCTAAGTATTTTATTCTTTTCGTTGCAATGGTGAATGGAATTGTTTCCTTAATTGCTTTTTCTACTTTCTCATTATTGGTGTATAGGAATGCAAGGGATTTCTGTGTGTTGATTTTATATCCTGCAACTTTACTATATTCATTGATGAGCTCTAGTAATTTTCTGGTGGAGTCTTTAGGGTTTTCTATGTAGAGGATCATGTCATCTGCAAACAGTGAGAGTTTTACTTCTTCTTTTCCAATTTGGATTCCTTTTATTTCTTTTTCTGCTCTGATTGCTGTGGCCAAAACTTCCAGAACTATGTTGAATAGTAGCGGTGAAAGTGGACACCCTTGTCTTGTTCCTGACTTTAGGGGAAATGCTTTCAATTTTTCACCATTGAGGATAATGTTTGCTGTGGGTTTGTCATATATAGCTTTTATTATGTTGAGGTATGTTCCTTCTATTCCTGCTTTCTGGAGAGTTTTTATCATAAATGGATGTTGAATTTTGTCAAAGGCCTTCTCTGCATCTATTGAGATAATCATATGGTTTTTATTTTTCAATTTGTTAATGTGGTGAATTACATTGATTGATTTGCGGATATTGAAGAATCCTTGCATCCCTGGGATAAAGCCCACTTGGTCATGGTGTATGATCTTTTTAATGTGTTGTTGGATTCTGATTGCTAGAATTTTGTTGAGGATTTTTGCATCTATGTTCATCAGTGATATTGGCCTGTAGTTTTCTTTTTTTGTGACATCTTTGTCAGGTTTTGGTATTAGGGTGATGGTGGCCTCATAGAATGAGTTTGGAAGTTTACCTTCCTCTGCAATTTTCTGGAAGAGTTTGAGGAGGATAGTTATTAGCTCTTCTCGAAATTTTTGGTAGAATTCAGCTGTGAAGCCGTCTGGACCTGGGCTTTTGTTTGCTGGAAGATTTCTGATTACAGTTTCAATTTCCGTGCTTGTGATGGGTCTGTTAAGATTTTCTATTTCTTCCTGGTTCAGTTTTGGAAAATTGTACTTTTCTAAGAATTTGTCCATTTCTTCCACGTTGTCCATTTTATTGGCATACAACTGCTGATAGTAGTCTCTTATGATCCTTTGTATTTCTGTGTTGTCTGTTGTGATCTCTCCATTTTCATTTCTAATTTTATTGATTTGATTTTTCTCTCTTTGCTTCTTGATGAGTCTGGCTAATGGTTTGTCAATTTTATTTATCCTTTCAAAGAACCAGCTTTTGGCTTTGTTGATTTTTGCTATGGTCTCTTTTGTTTCTTTTGCATTTATTTCTGCCCTAATTTTTAAGATTTCTTTCCTTCTACTAACTCTGGGGTTCTCCAATTCTTCCTTTTCTAGTTGCTTTAGGTGTAGAGTTAGGTTATTTATTTGACTTTTTTCTTGTTTCTTGAGGTATGCCTGTATTGCTATGAACTTTCCTCTTAGCACTGCTTTTATAGTGTCCCACAGGTTTTGGGTTGTTGTGTTTTCATTTTCATTAGTTTCTATGCATATTTTGATTTCTTTTTTGATTTCTTCTGTGATTTGTTGGTTATTCAGAAGTGTGTTGTTCAACCTCCATATGTTGGAATTTTTAGTAGTTTTTCTCCTGTAATTGAGATCTAATCTTAATGCATTATGGTCAGAAAAGATGCTTGGAATGATTTCGATTTTTTTGAATTTATCAAGTTTAGATTTATGGCCCAGGATGTGATCTATCCTGGAGAAGGTTCCATGAGCACTTGAGAAAAAGGTGAAATTCATTGTTTTGGGGTGAAATGTCCTATAGATATCAATTAGGTCTAATTGATCTAATGTATCATTTAAAGTTTGCGTTTCTTTGTTAATTTTCTGTTTAGTTGATCTGTCCATAGGTGTGAGTGGGGTATTAAAGTCTCCCACTATTATTGTGTTATTGTTGATTTCCCCTTTCATACTTGTTAACATTTGTCTTACATATTGCGGTGCTCCTATGTTGGGTGCATATATATTTATAATTGTTATATCTTCTTCTTGGATTGATCCTTTGATCATTATGTAGTGGCCTTCTTTGTCTCTTTTCACAGCCTTTGTTTTAAAGTCTATTTTATCGGATATGAGTATTGCCACTCCTGCTTTCTTTTGGTCTCTATTTGCATGGTATATCTTTTTCCAGCCCTTCACTTTCAGTCTGTATGTGTCCCTTGTTTTGAAGTGGGTCTCTTGTAAGCAGCATATAGAGGGGTCTTGTTTTTGTATCCATTCGGCCAGTCTTTGCCTTTTGGTTGGGGCGTTCAACCCATTTACGTTTAAGGTAATTATTGATAAGTATGATCCCGTTATCATTTACTTTATTGTTTTGGGTTCGGGTTTATACACCCTTTTCGTGTTTCCTGTCTAGAGAATATCCTTTAGAATTTGTTGGAGAGCTGGTTTGGTGGTGCTGAATTCTCTCAGCTTTTGCTTCTCTGTAAAGCTTTTGATTTCTCCTTCGTATTTGAATGAGATCCTTGCTGGGTACAGTAATCTGGGATGTAGGTTATTGTCTTTCATCACTTTAAGTATGTCTTGCCATTCCCTCCTGGCCTGAAGAGTTTCTATTGAAAGATCAGCTGTTATCCTTATGGGAATCCCCTTGTGTGTTATTTGTTGTTTTTCCCTTGCTGCTTTTAATATTTGTTCTTTGTGTTTGATCTTTGTTAATTTGATTAATATGTGTCTTGGGGTGTTTCGCCTTGGGTTTATCCTATTTGGAACTCTCTGTGTTTCTTGGACTTGGGTGATTATTTCCTTCCCCATTTTAGGGAAGTTTTCAACTATTATCTCCTCAAGGATTTTCTCATGATCTTTCTTTCTGTCTTCTTCTTCTGGGACTCCTATAATTCGAATGTTGGAGCGTTTCATATTGTCCTGGAGGTCTCTGAGATTGTCCTCGTTTCTTTTAATTCGTTTTTCTTGTTTCCTCTCTGATTCATTTATTTCTACCATTCTATCTTCTATTTCACTAATCCTATCTTCTGCCTCCGTTATTCTACTATTTGTTGCCTCCAGAGTGTTTCTGATCTCATTTATTGCGTTATTCATTATATTTTGACTCTTTTTTATTTCTTCTAGGTCCTTGTTAAACCTTTCTTGCATCTTCTCAATCCTTGTCTCTAGACTATTTATCTGTGATTCTATTTTGATTTCAAGGTTTTGGATCATTTTCACTATCAATATTCGGAATTCCTTCTCAGGTAGATTCCCTACTTCTTCCTCTTTTGTTTGGTTTGGTGGGCAACTCTCCTGTTCCTTTACCTGCTGAGTATTCCTCTGTCTCTTCATCTTGGTTATATTGCTGCGTTTGGGGTGGCCTTTTTATATTCTGGTAGTTTGTGGAGTTTTCTTTATTATGGAGCTTCCTTACTGTAGGTGGGGTTCTATCAGTGGCTTGTCAAGGTTTCCTGGTTAGGGAGGCTTGTGTTGGAGTTCTGGTGGGTGGAGCTGGGTTTCTTCTCTCTGGAGTGCAGTGGAGTGACCAGTAATGGGTTATGAGACATCAAGGGTTTTGGAATAATTTTGAGCTGCCTGTATATTGAAGCTCAGGGGAGTGTTCCTGTGTTGCTGGAGAATTTGAGTGGTATGTCTTGTTTTGGAACTTGTTGGCCCTTGGGTGGAGCTTGGTTTCAGTGTAGGTATGAAGGCATTTGATGAGCTCCTATTGCTTAATGTTCCCTGAATTCAAGAGTTCTCTAATGTTTTCAGGCTTTGGATTTAAGCCTCCTGCTTCTGGTTTTCAGTTTTATTTTTACAGTAGCCTCTAGACTTCTCCATCTATACAGCACCAATGATAAAACATCTAGGTTAAAGATGAAAAGTTTCTCCACATTGAGGGACACTCAGAGAGGTTCACTGAGTTACAAGGAGAAGAGAAGATGGAGGGGGTAGTTAGAGGTAACTGGAATGAGATGCAGTGAGATCAAAAGAGGAGAGAGCAAGCTAGCCAGTAGTCACTTCCTTATGTGCGCTCTATAGTCTGGACCGCTCAGAGGTATTTACGGAGTTATATGGGGAAGAGGAGAGGGAGTAAGTAGACAGAGGTGACCAGGAGGATAAGAGAGAGGAATGAGAAGGAGAGAGACAAATCCTGCCAGTAACCAGTTCCTTAGGTGTTCTCCACTGTCTGGAACACACAGAGATTCACAGAGTTGGATAGAGAAGAGATGGGGGAGAAAAGAGACAGAGGCCACCTGGTGGAGAAAAAGGAGAGTCCAAAGGAGGAGAGAGTGGTCAAGCCAGTAATCTCGCTCTCAGGTAAACTTGGGTAGTGAAGTTTGGGTTTTTAAATGTACAAAATTGACAACAGAAACCTAAGAGCAAAGATTAAAAATCTAGAGTAGAGGTTGGATTTTAAAAAATACAATATTAAAGAAAAGAAGCAGAAGGAAAAAGGAAGAAAGAAAAAAAACACACAAGAATTATTTAAAAAACAAACAAACAAAAAAACAAAACAAACCAAAAAAAAACAAAAAACCACCAACAACCATCCAAAGGCTATATATGGTGTTTGCCTTAAAAAAAAAAAAAAAAAAAAAAAAGACTTTTTTTTTTTTTAAATAGTAATAGTAGGTTATAGAAATAAAAATTAGAGGATAAATAGAAGACTTAACAATTAAAAAAATAGTTAGAAAAAAAAGAAGAAAAAAAGGAAAAAAAAAAGGAATGATTTTAAAATTATTAAAAATATATCTGGCCGTTCTCTGATGTTTTGGGCCATGTGGGATCACTTCCAAGGTGGTTCCCTCTGTTTAACTTCTTCTGTTTGCTGGTTTTTTAGGCTCACTAGTTCAGTCGCGCTGTGGGGAGTGGGGATGCTGCAAACAAATAGCACTGTCGTGTGCACAGTGTCTCAGCCCCGCCTGACTTGTCCATTCTTGCGGCGTACAAACCGCTCCGGCTCTACGATGCTCAGCCGGGAACCGTCTGGGGCCAGCCCTAGGCTGCGTGCACTTCCCCGGTCCAAGCCGCTCAGGCCGCCCTCAGAGGCACAGATTCGGCTGGGACTGCGTTTTGTGCCCTTCCCAGGTCCGAGTAGCTCAGGAGTTTGGCGAGCGCGATCGCCGCGGCGTGTCACCTTTTCTGCCGCTGCTGCTCAGCTTTCTGGGTGGACCGCTGGCGTCCCCCGTTAGGCAGATTGTGAGTGTCCAGCACCCCCAGAAGTCTTAGCAAAGAAGCTTGCTTGCAGTTAGGTAAGTAAAGTCTCTCCGGGTCTGCAATTGCCCCTTTCCAGTCCTTACGGCTCTGGCTGCCTGTCCCCGGCGGGGGATGGTCTGCAGCCGGCTTTTTCTGTTCCGTCCTTTGTTCTGTGCTCGGTCCTGGCGGTGTCTTATGTTCGAGCTTTTCGGGCGGTAGCTATCCCACAGTCTGGTTTGCTAGCGCAAGTTAGATCGTTCTGGTTGCGTGTCGGGATGAAACATTTACCTTGTATTGTGACAGAAGCCATTGTAATTTATTTTGTTCTATAATATTTAGGATATAATGAATTCACTGGAAAATTATTTAGACTAGGTAGGCCAATAGTGATGAAGACAAAATTGAAAATAGCCTAGGGCTTATAAATAAATGTTTATAGAAGAAATATGCTTTTTGAATAAATAAAAATTTTGGAAGAATATTTATTAGAGAAGTCTGAAAAACTGGGTAGGTACAATACAATCATTTTAGTTTCTTGTTAGAAGCACAAGCTGGAATCAAGATTGCCAGGAGAAATATCAATAACCTCAGATATGCAGATGACACCACCCTTATGGCAGAAAGTGAAGAGGAACTAAAAAGCCTCTTGATGAAAGTGAAAGAGGAGACTGATAAAGTTGGCTTAAAGCTCAACATTCAGAAAACTAAGATCATGGCATCTGGTCCCATCACTTCATGGGAAATAAATCGGGAAACAGTAGAAACAGTGTCAGACTTTATTTTTTGGGGGCTCCAAAATTACTGCAGATGGTGACTGCAGCCATGAAATTAAAAGACGCCTACTCCTTGGAAGGAAAGTTATGACCAATCTAGATAGCATATTCAAAAGCAGAGATATTACTTTGCCAACAAAGATCCATCTAGTCAAGGCTATGGTTTTTCCAGTAGTCATGTATGGAGGTAAGAGTTGGACTGTGAAGAAAGCTGAGCGCCAAAGAATTGATGCTTTTGAACTGTGGTGTTGGAGAAGACTCTTGAGAGTCCCTTGGACTGCAAGGAGATCCACCCGGTCCATTCTGAAGGAGATCAACCCTGGGATTTCTTTGGAAGGAATGATGCTAAAGCTGAAACTCCAATACTTTGGCCACCTCATGCAAAGAGTTGACTCATTGGAAAAGACTCTGATGCTGGGAGGGATTGGGGGCAGGAGGAGAAGGGGACGACAGAGGATGAGATGGCTGGATGGCATCACCGACTCGATGGACATGAGTCTGAGTGAACTCCGGGATTTGGTGATGGATAGGGAGGCCTGGCGTGCAGCGATTCATGGGGTCGCAAAGAGTCGGACACGACTGAGCAACTGAACTGAATTGAATATCATTTACTATACGAAACCAATTTTCTCCTAAAACAATGAAGTTTCTTATACAATTTATTCTGCTTCAGATGAAACATGATTTCTTTGAGATCTATGACAGGAGGATTTTTCTGAACAGAGGAGGAGATACATGAAAGAGAGAAAGTGGTTCGGATCTGATGCGATGACTTTAATATCAAAACAGGTTATCTTGATTGGGAAGGAAATCTCTCCCCAGTATGATCAACATGTGATTTTTACTGTTGATTCCAAGTAGACAAAATTGGACTTCAGTCCTTTATTTAGACACAAAACCACCACAGTAATTGCAACAAATTTGGTTTCATAAAAATATTTACACGATGCCTTTTCCTCCCATTCCAAGTTAGATCATATATTTCTTAGGCTCAAGTTTCTTAGGCTCTGGTGACAGATTTTGTATATAGTCCTGAAAATCAGATTTGTAGTTTGGTATAATTCCCTTATAATTCAGTCAGGAAAGAATCTGCCTGCAATGCAGGAAATCTGGGTTCAATTTCTGGGTTGGGAAGATCCCCTGGAGAATGAAACAGCAAACCACTCCAGTATTCTTGCTCGGAGAATACCATGGACAGAGGAGCCTGGCAGACCATAGTCCATGGGGTTGCAAGAATCAGACACGTGTTAATGACTAAACCATTACTACCTGCTGTTAAGATATTGTAAAGCATAAGTTTACTGAATATTGAAATAGTCACTTTGCATATTCTATTTTCTCAACAAACCAATGTGTAATTCAGTTTTCAAAAATCTTAGGTATAAATAATAAATTAGCACTTACAGATATTACATCGTATAACAAGGTAATATACTGTTTAAGTAGCAAAACCAGAATCAACACCAAACTGGCTAATTCAAGACTTTATAATTACTCAAAATACCTTAAACTTTTTCTGCTAAGCATGTTCCATGTGTAAGATAAGAGTCACCCATACGGAGGCACAATATTAATTTCACCTTTATCAACTGAGGTCTTAGTAGCTTTTGCATGATTTCTTCTCATATCAGTTAGGCCAGATAACCATGATTCAGTTGATTAACTTCAAGCAATTAAATATTAATAGAAAAAAACTCCCAGTTTAAAGTTTGTATTGAAAAAATTCATTATATAAGAAAATTCAACACAATACAGTAAAATATTATATTCGCTATGATATGCAGCACCATTCTCAGAATTCCTACTTTGCTGCTGTTTAGTCACCTCAGTCATGCCTCACTCTTTTGCAACCCCATGGACAATAACCTACCAGGCTCCTCTGTCCATGGGATTTTCTAGGCAAGAATACTGGAGTGGTTTGTCACTTCCTTCTCCAGGGGATCTTCCTAATCCAGAAATTGAACCTGTGTCTCTTGCATGGGCAGGTGGGTTCTTTACCACTGAGCCACCTAAGGAATTCCCACTTTGGTACTCATAAAATAGTAAAGAACCTTGGAGAAATATAAAACTATGTAAGAACTGCATGTATCCTCTATGTTCTATAGTAAGAGATATATAAAACTTAACTGTACAAACATTCTGTAATTTGAAATCTAGTTATACAGATAAAAATAGAAACAACTATATTTTGAATTGTGACAAAAACCTCAAATTATGCCTAATTCCTACAGAAATTTAGAAGATAGAGGATTCCCTTCTATCTGAATTGATCTGAGATGGTGCTAAAATTGAATCTTAAAAACAATACAAAAATTAGCAAAAATAAACAAGATTATGGAGATAGGGAGGCCTTATATTCTCAATAAAATCCAAATTTCTGGATAATAGAATTCTGTATTGAAAGTATTTGCTAAAGTAAATGTAATGTTGACACAGCTGTGTAAAATGAGTTAGCTTAGAATACCAATCTAAGGATATGGGATGCTAGGTTTATTTTTAGCACTTGAAAAAAAATAGTTTTACTTTAGGGATATTCTTCTTAGAGATATATGCAGTATGACTGGCCGGGGGGAGCTCATGATGACTGGAGGATATAATACTCAGAATAAAATGAGCTTAAACCATACAGGAGAGTCAGAGATGCAGATGTGATGAGAGAGCAAATGTCAAAGTAACAGAGAGTCAGGAGCCAAGGAATGCAGGCAGCTTCTAGAAGCTGGAGAAGACAAGAAAACAGATGTTCCCCTAAAACATCTGCTAGGAAAGTGACCTGATGAACCTGGATTTTAGGAGTTCAGACCTCCAGGACTTTAAAGTATGAATTTGTATTGTTTAAACCACTAAGTTTGTGCTATTTTGTACAGCAGTGATTGAAAATGATTAAAAGATTCTATGAAAGCTTTGTGTAGGAGAACTCCAAAGGTTAAGGAGGCAACAACCCAGAGTCTAAAGGACAAGGAAAGAGAGAAATGACCAGAACCCAGAGGGACTGAGTTGCATGGCGTCAGTCACCTTGTAAAAGTAGTGAAATTCTCTGGAGGGTCAAACCATCTAAAGGAGAACGTCCAGGCTGGGAGCTGGGGAATACATCTACTACTAACGTCCCTCTCCTGTATTTATCTCCCACAAGGGCTCCCCACAGGATGACTCAAACTGGCTCCAAGAGGGTAAGGGAACCTGCTGACTGACTGGCATGAACTCCTGGGACTGAATAACCTTCTAGAGAACAGAGAAATGCCTGACCCATCTCTGCTGGCACTTCTGCATAACCCTCGCCACATGGAGTTACTAGTAATCGCCTGCAAGTAAAGAATTCATCACTTCTAATTACTCAAGTATGTATTACCCCAAACATATTTTCTGACCCTGTTCTTGAACATTTTTTTAATTATTTTTATTAGAAAGGAGGGGGGAAGCTACTGAAAGTAAGAAAATGAATTCTTCGAAATTGTTTAGAGTGCAGAAACTGAAATAATGGCAATAAATAATAGCAATAAAAACAATAGCAATAAAATATTACAAATGAAGTCAATAACATTTATTGTGAGTTTATATCTCCTAGGAATCGTGCTGGCTACTGTGTACAGCCTATAATTATGCCTCTAAATTAACCTGTGGTTTAGATACTGCCTCATCTTATAGGGTTTTCAAAAGAGATTCAAATATTTAAGCATGTTGTCCCAAATCACAGAGAGCACATGGAACAGTTGGAACACAAAGTCACTTTGCCTATCAGCAACATGGTTTCCATCTATGCACAGCAACAATTTCTCTCCTTTTTTAATTAAGGTTTAAAATTAAGTATGGACACATATCTCCATAGACGTCCCTGTAGTGTTTCATAGATGTAATTTTAAAAAGAGTTAACAAGTGAGAAGAGTTTTCAAATATCATAGGAGAGTATTAAAGCAGATGCCTGTGAACTGTGCCTGAATTCTTAAGAGAATACCCAGGAATACACACTGACCCCCAGTGAAGCTGAGACAGTTTACATCAAGGGCATACCTTATGTTTTGTATTTAACTGACTGAGGTTTCCCTCCAACATAAGTTTTCTGATTCTTTGAGCACTTGAATTATATCTCATTGCAACTTGTTTTCCTGAAGTCTGTTCAGAAAAGAAAAAACAAAACAAAACAAAAAACTGCTTCATGGTACCTATCCTGTTAAACTATTGAATCAATGTGGAATTATCTCCCTTGGAAAATAATCACCGAAGATGTGAATGGCTGTTTCCAAACCTCTGCTCCTGGTCCTATTGTTTCTGCTTTCCTACGGGAAAGATAACTTAACTCACAGTATCTCTATATGAGGTTCCTAATATATATGCAATGCAGAACAAGGCAAATATGTAAGCAGGCTCATCCTAACTATTAGTGAAGGGCACAGCACATTTCTGGATCTAATGACAGCCACTGTGTACTGGCTGTCCCCTGAACTCACAATTAATCACATTTGACAACTGCCTACAAAATGCAGATTACTTGGCGGATAGCACCTTATGTTTCACATATTCTCCTTCCTCTCCTTGAAGAGCATGTTTATTTTCTATTTCATGGGCTTGGTATTTTATATATATTCAATGAATCTATTATACAAACTGCTTTTAATATTTGGTACTTAAGTTTCCATTTAATTATCTGATATGTTACCAATGTGTCAAGTGAATTGAACTATACTGAAGGCTGCAGGATTTCAAGGACACTTATTTTGCTTCCCAATGAACATAATGCATCTTTTTGAATGCTTATAGACACAGTTTTGAAGGACAAGGCATTTGATATGTTCTTCTGCGATAATAAACACTATTTTAACATCATTCTAGAAGGTAACTGATTCTTATGTGTAATTCATTACAATCAAGTAAAATAATTTTCACTGTTAGAAAACTAATTTTTTAATACTATATGTGGGCTTCTCTGGTGGCTAATGGAGGAGATGGAGAGAAGTGGGTGCAATCTCTGGGTTAGGAAGTTCCCCTGGAAAAGGAAATGGCAACCGACTTCAGGACTTTTGCATAGAAAATCCAAGGGACAGAGGAGTCTCATGGGCTACACTCCATGAGGTCATAAAGAGTCAGGCATGACTGAGTAACTGAGCAATACTGTCAGTTCAGTCGCTCAGCTGTGTCCAACTCTTTGAGGCCCCATGAACTGCAGCAAACCAGGCCTCCCTGTCAACCAGCAACTCCTGGAGTTCACCCAAATTCATGTTCATTGAGTCGGTGATGCCATTCAACCATGCTCTGTCGTCCCCTACTCCTTCTGCCCTCAATCTTTCCCAGCATCAGGGTCTTTTCAAATGAGTCAGCTCTTCTCAACAGGGGCCAAAGGATTGGAGTTTCAGCTTTAGCATCAGCCCTTCCAGTGAACACCCAGAACTGATCTCCTTTAGGATGGACTGACTGGATCTCCTTGTAGTCCAAGGGACTCTCAAGAGTCTTCTCCAAAACCACAGTTCAAAAGCATCAATTCTTCTGCACTCAGCTTTCTCTATAGTCCAACTCTCACATCTGTACATGACTACTGGAAAAACCATAGCCTTTACTAGACAGACCTTTGTTGGCAAAGCAATGTCTCTGCTTTTTAATATGCTGTCTAGGTTGGTCATAACTTACCTTCCAAAGAGTAAGCATCTTTCAATTTCATGGCTGAAATCACCATCTACAGTGATTTTTTTTTTCTTTTTCTATTTGGAACCAGTCTGTTGTTCCATGTCCAGTTTTAACTGTTGCTTTCTAACCTGCATACAGGTTTCTCAAGAGGCAGGTCAGGTGGTCTGGTATATCCATCTCTTTCAGTTTCCACAGTTTATTGTGATCCACACTGTCAAAGGTTTTGGCATAGTCAAGAAAGCAGAAATAGATGTATTTATGGAACTCTCTCGCTTTTTTAATGATCCATCGGATGTTGGCAATTTGATCTTTGGTTCCTCTGCCTTTTCTAAAACCAGCTTGAACATCAGGAAGTTCAAGGTTCGCATATTGCTGAAGCCTAGCTTGGAGAATTTTGAGCGTTACTTTACTAGCATGTTAGATGAGTGCAATTGTGTGGTAGATTGAGCATTCTTTGGCATTGCCCTTTTTGGGATTGGAATGAAAACTGAGCTTTTCCAGCCCTGTGGCCACTGCTGAGTTTTCCAAATTTGCTCACATATTGAGGGCAACACTTTTACAGTATCATCTTTCAGGATTTGAAATAGCTCAACTGGAATTCCATCACCTCCACTAGCTTTCTTTGTAGTGATGCTTCCTAAGGCCTACTTGACTTCACATTCCAGGATGTCTGCCTCTAGGTGAGTGATCACACCATCGTGATTATCTGGGTTGTGAAGATCTTTTTTGTACAGTTCTTCTGTGTATTCTTGCCACTCTTCTTAATATCTTCTGCTTCAGTTAGGTCCATACCATTTCTGTCCTTTACTGAGCCCATCTTTGCATGAAGTGTTCCCTTTGTATCTCTAATTTTCTTGAGGAGATCTCTAGTCTTTCCCATTCTATTGTTTTACTCTATTTCTTTGTATTGGTCGCTGCTGCTACTGCTAAGTCAGTTCAGTCACGTCCGACTCTGTGCAACCCCATAGACGTCAGCCCATAGACGTCCCTGGGATTCCCCAGGCAAGAACGCTGGAGTGGGTTGTCATTTCCTTCTCCAATGAATGAAAGTGAAAAGTGAAAGTGAAGTCGTTCAGTCGTGTTCAACTCTTCGTGACCCCACAGATTGCAGCTGGGGAAGGCTTTCTCATTTCTCCTTGCTATTCTTTAGAACTCTGCATTCAAATGGGTATATCTTTTCTCCTTTGTTTTTCACTTCTCTTCTTTTCATAGCTATTTGTAAGGTCTCCTCAGACAGCCATTTTGCTTTTTTGAATTCCTTTTTCTTGGGGATGGTCTTGATCCCTGTCTCCTGTAAAATGCCACAAACCTCCATCCATAGTTCATTAGGCATTCTATCAGATCTAGTCCCTTAAATCTATTTCTCACTTCCCCTGTATAGTCATAAGGGATTTGATTTAGGTCATACCTGAATGGTCTAGTGGTTTTCCCCACTTTCTTCAATTTAGGTCTGAATTTGCCAATAAGGAGTTCATGATCTGAGCCACAGTAAACTCTGGTCTTGTTTTTGCTGACTGTATAGAGTTTCTCCATCTTTGGCTGCAAAGGGTATAATCAATCTAATTTCGGTGTTGGGCATCTGGTGAAGTCCATATGTAGAGTCTTCTCTTGTATTGTTGGAAGAGGGTGTTTGCCATGATCAGTGCTCTCTTTTGGCAAAACTCTATGAGCCTTTGCCTGTTTCATTCTGTACTCCAAGGCCAAATTGCCTGTTACTCCAGGTGTTTACTGACTTCCTACTTTTGCATTCCAGTCCCCTATAATGAAAAGGACATCTTTTGGGGGTGTTAGTTCTAGCAGGTCCTGTAGGTCTTCATAGAACTGTTCAACTTCAGCTTCTTCAGAGTTAGCGGTCAGAGCAGAGACTTGGATTACCATGATATTGAATGGTTTGCTTTGGAAATGAACAGAGATCTTTCTGTCATTTTTGAGACTGCTTCTAAGTACTACATTTTGGACTCATTTATTGACTATGATTGCTACTCCGTTTCTTCTAAGGGATTCCTGCCCACAATAGTAGATATAATGGTCATCTGAGTTAAATTCACCCATTCCAGTCCATTTTATTTAGCTGATTTCTAGAATGTCGACATTCATTCTTGTCATCTCCTGTTTGACCACTTCCCATTTGCCTTGATTCAGGGACCTAACATTCCAGGTTCCTATGCAATATTGTTCTTTACAGCAGCAGACCTTGCTTCTATCACCAGTCACATACACAATTGGGTGTTGTTTTTGCTTTGGCTCCATCCCTTCATTCTTTTTGGATTTATTTCTCCACTGATCTCCAGTAGTACATTCGGCACCTACCGACCAGGGGAGTTTATCTTTCAGTGTCCTAGGGAGTTCCTCTTTCAGTGTCCTATCTTTTTGCCTTTTCACACTGTTCATGGGGTTCTCAAGGCAGGAATACTGAAGTGGCTTGCCATTCCCTTCTCCAGTGCACCTCATTCTGTCAGACCTCTCCACCATGACCCATCAGTCTTGGGTGGTCCCACAGGGTGTGGCTTTGTTTCATTGAGTTAGACAAGGCTGTGGTCCATGTGATCAGATTGATCATTTTTCTGTGATTGTGTTTCAGTCTCTCTGCCCTCTGATGCCCTCTCTCAGCATCTACCATCTTTCTTGGGTTTCTCTTTCCTTGGACGTGGGTTATCTCTTCACGGCTGCTCTAGCAAAGCAATACTATATGTAGCACTTAATTCCATGCTTTAATATTCCAAATATTTTGTAAAAGTACTGAATATTTAAGTTGGACTAAAAATGTAGACAGTAACCAAAAGTTGAAAGAATATGTGCAGAAAATGGCATGTATTTGAAATAAATGTGGTATGAAATGAGCCATGTGAATTATGTATGAAACAGTGAGAAAAAATTGATTTAATAAATTAAATAGCATTAAGATAGCAAGTAAGAGTATAATGATAGTCAATGACTAAATATACCCTTTAAAATATCTATATTGTTTTACTGGTGTTCACTTGTTGAAGGTGCATAAATGGTAAATGCATGAATGGATAAATATTTACTTTGTTTAAAGTAAGACAAATTACTTTAAATATATTAAAGCTGAAAAAGTTCATTTATAAATTAGTTTATCCCATTCAAGTGCAACATAATATCAAATTGATTATTATTTCCATATCATGGAGCAAGAGGCAGTTGTAGGTATGCATGTATGGACTGAAATACGAAAGAAGCATTTTTAGCTATTATTTTTCTTCCATATCTTGTGAATAATCAATAGAAATCTAACAATCTGAGTCTGATAATTACTTCATAAACTTTTATTTTGAAGTATACTGAAGTATTCCAGATACTAGTGCTACTTTTAGCAATTACTAATTTTATTCAGTCATTCTACGGAAATGGTGATTAAAAAAATGGGGCGGTTAATTTTAAAAACCTCAGTGTGAAGTATTACTTTAAATAGACCACTGTATAAACAGTAAAGTCAAGAACTATTCTGGGTCTATGGGCAAAAGCAGAAGACAGAACAGTGGAAAGAGTGCACTGTTTGTAACTGCAACCAATATGAAATACATTCAAGGGCCATATACATAGCATTATATTTTAAAATCTTCTGTGAAGAATCTTTTGCCTCAAGTCATTAGGTAGAGAACTATATCAATATATTTTGCAAGGTGGAAGGAATTCTACCATAAGCACAAAGCGATAAATATACTTTAAAACTCCTCAATAATATTAGGGTAGAAAGCTGTGTAAAATATAGGCCTATTTCAGTTGCAAAGGAAAACATTTATCATGATATGTCATCCTGAAGCCTAGGTAAAAACTGCGGCATGGTATGAAAAGCTGTGCCTAATAAACCATAGCCAATTTTATAATTTATGTAAAAGATTAAGATAACAATGTCCACTAGTTCTCAAAAGTCCTGAGTTTTTCCTTTCCTCAATGCACCTTGGTGAAAGGTCATAGGTTTGAGGAAGTCTAGGAGACAGACTGGCCCAGATGGTAAAGAACCTGCCTACAAAGCAGGAGACCCAGCTTCGATCCCTAGATCAGGAAGATGCCCTGGAGAAGGATGAGTCAACCCACTCCAGTACTCTTGCTGAAGAATTCCATGAACAGAGGAACCTGGTGGGCTGCAGTCAGGCTACAGTCCATGAGATCACAAAGACTCGGACACGACTGAGCAACTTTCACTCAGGAGTAAGATTAACAGCATAAATTTTTGGCAGAGTATCATCCTTCCTCAAAGAGACCTCCAGGTCAGTCAACTGGCTCAAATCTGAGAATCGATGGAGGAATCTTGACTCTTCTTGTGATTTAGGATGAGACTTCTGTTTACTTGACCTAGAAATTTCCCTTACAAAGATCAAGTAAGGGTTTTAGTAGGCTTGCTATATAGTTCACTTCTAGGAACACCATGATCAACTAGTTAATAGGTCTATGCAATAGGTCTGCTCTTTGCTTTGACTCTTGTCACTAGAGTAACTAACTACGCCCTCCTTGTCTTCAGCAGATGAGTGGTGTCACTCTAGTTACCAATGTAAAGCCTGGACTATGGAAAACAGAGATGCCTGAGCTCTTCAAGGATGACAGGGATCCCCTGGCAAATTTAATTCTCACAATATTGGAGGAAGGTTTATCTATGGGACTCTCTAAGTGTGGGTAAATCTTAAATGACAAGTCTTTTCTAACATTCCCACCTCCCTGAGCTTCTGAATCCCTCCCTCTACATTACAGCAAGGCAAGTCTGGTATTTCCAACTCACTAACTCTGAGCCATCTTCTGGTCCACATTTCAGCCCAAAATGGAGCCATTTTACTTTGCTGAGCTGCAACAGTAACACAGAATTTCTGCTTTGTGAGTCCATCAATAAATCTGGCCTGACTCAATTTTATATTCCTTTCATCATTATCCCACTTCCTTAAAAGTCATCTCTACACACGCTCCCTGGAATGTTTCCTGAATAAATTAGAAAGCTCAAGTAGTTCTTTTACAGTGCAAAACACATTCTGGGTCACAATCTGTGCCTCACCATTAAGGGCTCGCTGAACTTGAGTCTAGTTATAGGCCTAGAAGCAAAAAAGGATGGTGAGGTGGGTGCTAAGGAGATCAGCACTGTCTTTTATGGCAACTGCCCCAAAAGGAGGGGCCATTACAGTTTCCTTAGTCAATGCAGGGCGAGGCCACTTCTAATGGAAGTGAAAGCTGCTTGTAATGCCAAAAAAGACTTATTAGAATTAGGGCCTCAATGTCACCAACCTCATCAAAAGTTTTGCCATACATACACATTCTATCTATCAAGAACCCATTTCTTACAGTAGATCCTGAGAAGCTGGAAGATCAACCTGCATTGCATATCAGTCAGCTGCAGGATGAGTATGATTTGCATTTAACGCTGCAGCTGCAAGAATGAGTCTCCTTCAGGGAATACACTAAAGTCTTTAGGACTTTTCATACAGCAGTCTGAGAAATTTGAATCCCTGAGCTCAATCTTTTCTTGTTCAGTGACATTAGAAGCAACCTGATAGTCTCATTACTTGTGTGTTTACCAAAATACTCCAAAGTATCACACAGTCATCCATCACTTCTTATAAGTATTTGATTAAGAATATCCAACAGTTGCAGGTTGCCTATCTCTTATTTCCACACCATATATTATCATTGGTTGTCTCTTTTCTACTGGAAACAGTTATTAGTATTTTTAAATATATCCAGATTAGAGGGTTAATTGTAGAAACTGTATTACTCAGGGGAAAGTCAGTCTTTTTCTTTATTCAGGTCTTTAACTGATTGGAGTAAATGTTTACCTTATCCAAAAACACTCTCAGAGAAATATTCAGAATAATATTTGATCAAATATCTGGGAACCTCATGGTTTAGTCAGGTTGATACATAAAATTAATGATCACAGACAATATGCATTGGAAATTCCTACTAAATAAGCAAACAAATGTATCTTAGATATATGTATATAAGTACGTTAGATTTCCACTGCTGTGTAACAAACAAATCCAGTGACTTAGAACAACCCACATTAATTTCTCATAATTCCCTTGATCAAGAACCTGTGCCTCTCCAAGGTGTATGCCCTGCTCAGGATATTTCAAAGTTCAATCAAGCTGTTGACTGGGCTGGGTTTTGAGAGGCTCTAGGGGAAAGTCAACTTCAAAGGTCATTCCATTTGTTAGCAATCTACAGATTTAACACAAGCCCTATCAGAATATCTATGACATCTTTCCACAGAACTAAAATAATCCACATATATTTGGAATTACAAATGACCCAGAATTGCAATATTGAGAAAAAGAACATTTAGAAGTATAACCATTCCAGACTTCAGGCTATATTTCAAAGCCATAGAAATCGAAACACGGTGGTATTGACACAAAAACATAAATCAATGGAACAGGATACTGAGCCCAAAAATAAAGCCATGAACCTATGGTCAATTAATATATAGCAAAGAAGTCAAGAATATGCAACACATAAAAGACAGTCTCTTCAGCAAGTGGTACAAAGAAAGCTGGACAGTCATATGTAAAATAATGAAAAGACATGAAACCATAAACTCCATAGGCACAACATTCCTTGACATAAATGGAAGCAATATTTTCCTGGATGTCTTTCAAGGCAAAACCTAAATAAATAAAATTAAAAAATAAAAGGTGGGATCCCAAAAAGTTTTTGCACAATAAAGGAAACTATGAATAAAATAAAAGGACAATAGAATGGGAGAAAATATCTACAAACAATGCAACAGAGAGGTGTTACTTTCCAAAATATATAAACTTCTCACACAACTGTGAGCTCAATACAAAAAATAAAAAAAAAAGAAATGTGCAGAAGATTTAAATATTTTTCCAAAGAAGATATACAGATGGCTAACAGACACATGAAAAGATGTTCAACATCACTAATTATTAGAGAATAGCATCTATCCACTTCTGCAAATATAGATTTCATGTTTACCATTATTTGTTTTCATATTTCCCCTATTTAATATAATGCTGCACTTTACTCATTTGCTTATTATTATATGTCTCCTCCAGTAAAACAAAAGCATTAAGAACACAGATTTTGTTTATTATGGTTACTGGTTTTCCCCAGTCGTATATGACTCTTTATAATCTCATGGACTTTACTCTGCCAGGTTCCTCTGGCTATGGAATTCTCTAGGCAAGAATACTAGAGGGGGTATTCATTCCCTTCTCCAGGAGATCTTCCCAACCCAGGGATTAAACCTGCATTTCCTGCATTGCACAAAGATTCTTTACCATCTGTGCCACCAGGGAAGCCCCTAAAGATTGGGAACAGCTCAGAAGATATATTCAATTAATATCTTCCATACTCAGTGTTTTAGCATTTTTCTATTATTATAGTAATATACTTGATTAGCAAATTTAGTGTTAAACTATGCTACCACTCTTAGAACAAGTCCCACATATGACTTAGTTTGTATTACACTATTAGATTTTTATGCTAATATATTATCTAAAAATATGGATCTGTTGATCTATAGAGATTTTTCCAAAGAAGACATACAGATGGCCAACAGGCACATGAAAAGATGCTCAACATCACTAATTATTAGAGAAATACAGTTGAAAATCACAATGAGATATCACCTCACACCAGTCAGACAGAATCAGTTCAGTTCAGTTCAGTCACTCAGTCGTGTCCGACTCTTTGTGACCCCATGAATCGCAGCACGCCAGGCCTCCCTGTCCATCACCAAATCCCGGAGTTCACTCAGACTCACATCCATCAAGTCCGTGATGCCATCCAGCCATCTCAACCTCAGTCGTCCCCTTCTCCTCCTGCCCCCAATCCCTCCCAGCATCAGAGTCTTTTCCAATGAGTCAACTCTTCACATGAGGTGGCCAAAGTACTGGAGTTTCAGCTTTAGCATCATTCCTTCCAAAGAACACCCAGGGCTGATCTTCAGAATGGACCAGATGGATCTCCTTGCAGTCCAAGGGACTCTCAAGAGTCTTCTCCGACACCACAGTTCAAAAGCATCAATTCTTCGGCACTCAGCCTTCTTCACAGTCCAACTCTCACATCCATACATGACTACTGAAAAAACCATAGCTTTGACTAGACGGACCTTAGTCGGCAAGTAATTCATATTTTGAATATGCTATCTAGGTTGGTCATAACTTTCCTAACAAGGAGTAAGTGTCTTTTAATTTCATGGCTGCAGTCACCATCTGCAGTGATTTTGGAGCCCAGAAAAATAAAGTCTGACACAGTTTCCACTGTTTCCCCATCTATTTCCCATGAAGTGATGGGACCGGATGCCATGATCTTCGTTTTCTGAATGTTGAGCTTTAAGCCAACTTCTTCATTCTCCTCTTTCACTTTCATCAAGAGGCTTTTTAGTTCCTCTTCACTTTCTGCCATAAGGGTGGTGTTATCTGCATATCTGAGGTTATTGATATTTCTCCCGGCAATCTTGATTCCAGGTTGTGTTTCTTCCGGTCCAGCGTTTCTCATGATGTACTCTGCATATAAGTTAAATAAGCAAGGTGTCAATATACAGCCTTGACGTACTCCTTTTCCTATTTGAAACCAGTCTGTTGTTCCATGTCCAGTTCTAACTGTGGCTTCCTGACCTGCATACAGATTTCTCAGGAGGCAGGTCAGGTGGTCTGGTATTCCCATCTCTTGAAGAATTTTCCACAGTCAGAATGGCTATCATTTAAAAGTCTACAATTAATAAATGTTGGAGAGGGTGTGGTAAAAAGGGAACTCTCCTATACTGCTGGTGGGAATACAAACTGGTGCAGCCACTATGGAAAATAGTACAGAGGTTCCTAAAATACTAAAAATAGAGCTTCTGTATGATTCAGCAATCCCACTCCAGGATATATATCCGGATAAAATGAAAAGTGAAAGTGAAGTCATTCGGTTGTGTGCGACTCTGCGACCCCATGGACTGTAGCCTGCCAGGCTCCTCCACCCATGGGATTTTCCAGGCAAGAATATTGGAGTGGGTTGCCATTTCTTTCTCCAAGGAATCTTTCCAACCCAGGGATTGAACCCTGGTCTCCTGCATTGCAGGCAGACTTCACTGTCTGAGCCACCAGGGAAGCCCTATAAAATGAAAAGTCTAATTCAAAAAGACATATGCACTTCAGGGTTCATAGCCATACTATTTGTAAGATCCAAGACATGGAAACAACCCAAATGCCCATGAAAAGACAACTGGTTTAAGAAGATATGGTACATATATAGAATGGAAAATTGCTAAGCGCCCCCCAAAATAAATAAATAAATAAATAAATTACTGCCATTTGAAGCAACATGGATGGATCTTGAGAATGTTGTGCTTAGTGAAATAAGTTAGAGAAAGACAAACACTGTATCACTTTTATATGAAATCTAAAAAATAATACACATGATTGTATATACAAAACAGAAACTGACTCACAGACATAGAAAAGAAACTGGTGATTATCAAAGAGTAGAAGGAGTAGGGAAGAAACAAATAAGGATTATAAGATTAACAAACTACAATACATAAAATGGATAAGCAACAAGACTTATTGTACAGCATGGAAAATTATACCAATATCTTATAAAAATCTATAATGTAATATAATGTACAAAAAACTCAATCACTATGCTGTACACTTTAAACAAACACAAAAGTGTAAATCATATATATATATACATCAATAAGAATAAAAAGGAAATGAACTTTCTTTTTCTAGATATGACTGGTTAATCACTAGAGATTTAACTTTGTCTTATGGGTGGAGGAGCCTGGTAGGTTGCAGTCCATGGGGTCTTCCTCTTAACATTTGTTCTGCAATTATAACATGCTATAACTGTAATAAATTTATTATTCACACAATAATACCCATTTTATGAATCATTTATTTACATATTTTACTCTATACTTGAAATTATATACCATTTGGTCTATTAAAGACCATTAACTACAAACATACTTGTACATATCCCTTGTTGCACCCATGAACTCATTTCTGAGGGGTGAAAACATTTCCAAGACACAGGTGGCACTTTTTTTTTAACAATTTTTACTGTCCAGAATTTAAAAGTCACATACTCAACTTTGAAAATTTACATGCTTAAGAATAAGGTACATTGAGCTAGCTGTGTGGGACTGGGTAGCACAGTATAGGCAATGAGGCAGCCCATTTTGCTCAAGATCTTAAGAGGCAATATTTCTTATTAGATATTTTTACTTTTGTTTCAAACCCCTGTAACAGACCTGAACCAAAAGACATAGAGATAATGTGAATCAGGTTTGTGCAAGAGGGAAGTCAGACACAGGAAGTGACAGATGGAAAACAACAATGATTCTACCGCTATTGTTGTTCAGGTGCTAAGTCATGTCTAGCTCTTTGCTTCCCCATAGAGTACAACACACCAGGCTTCACTGTTCTTCACTGTCTCCTGGAGCTTGCTCAAACTCATGTCTATTGAGACAGTGATGCCATCCAAACATCTCATCTTTTGTTGCCCCCTTCTCCTGCCCTCAATCTTTCCCAACGTTAGGGTCTTTTCCAATAATTCAGCTCTTTGCAACAGGTAGCCAAAGTATTGGAGTTTTATGCAATTTAATAAAGGCATGTATGGTGAGCATTTTTTAGTATTTCTCTACAATTATACCATGAAAGTATAGAAACAGATAAACATTCAGGAAATATTTAGGATTTGGATATATTGAGGAAAATATTTCATTTTAATTCAAAGATGGAAAGAGTTTGCTTAATCTGGGGGCACATCAAAACCCGCCTCCCAAATACACATCTAAATTATCACTTTCTGTTACTAACAATGAACATAATTCTTGGAAAGTAATCTTGAAAATTTTAAGATACATTTTCCTTTTCCCACAGAAGAAAATAGTATTTCATAGAGTTGCATTGATTTGTGTTTCAGAAATGAGTGCTATTTTAATTAAGTAATTATACATAATTGTAATTATACACATGAAATTGTAATTATACATAATTTGAATTATACTGTACATTATGTAATTATACATAATTTTAATTATACATTTGCCATAAAATCTAAGAAGTTGGAGATAAAATATCTACTAGGTCACCTAGTCAATTTTTAGAATTCTTCACAAGGGACTGTCTTTTCTTAAGGCTTATTCTTACCATCTCATGAGTGAAATAAACAGACTGAATTTCTGTGCTCAATCATCTTTCTTTATAATCAACTCATAGCTCACAATTTTTGTTCATCTGATACTACGCCTCTCAAGGTGTGTTGTGAGTCATGTTGTGATGAGTTAATTAATGTATACATAGAAAAATTCAATGCAATTTACAGATGGGTACGGTTTATGAATTAAAGCTACCTGAAAATTCCTTTCCCTGAGCTTACTGTTATCTTTCACATTGACAACTAGGATGGAATCCTACAGAAATGTTGCTGAGGATTTGTGACTCTGAACACACCCTTGGGTTATTTGAGAATTGACCCTAACTAGAGTAGAAGCTTGTTTTCCTCCAGTCCTGAACTGACAACACAGCTATTAAAATATTATGGTGCAGATAAGGAGGTCAAAACTGATGCTACCCTCAGAATCACTAAAATGGTATATACCCTACACAGTGCGTTTTGACATCTAAATCATTTGGGCAGGCACTTTTAATTTGAAAATAAATTGAATATAAAATTAAAGCTTTTCACAAGCAGTATTAACTTACACAATCAGCACTTTCTTAGAAAATCACCTCAGGGCTGACTGACCTTAGCAATATGTTTGCAGTATTCACACATGACTGAATCATTATTTTGCACTATTGCTAAATTAGAAATAAACTCAAATTTCCTTTCAGTGGAAGACAAGGTAAGCAAATTTCTGCCTCTGCTTTTCTCTTTCTCTGTCAGTCTTAATGTGCATGTATGTGTGTGCATACCTGAGTATACCCTCCCATGTGTATATGTATATGTAAGGATATATATATTTGTGTGTGTGTGTATGTATAATAGTATACACAGTATATGCATGTATACATATGCGCAATGAATGAGAAGCCATTTTGCTTTTCTATGGATCTATTTTATATATCAACTAATCTGTCCATCCATCCTAAGTTACAGTCACCATTCAGCAGTAACTGAAGTAAACTGTAAACACATAATTAATCTTTCCACTAGAAAGAACAACGAGGTGTCATGCTGATAGTGTGTGCTGTGATAATTAGCAAGACAACTCCTTCTTAATCAGGAAAGCCAAATTAAGTATCTTCTGTTATCAAAAGACTTTAACTCCTACTGGACACATGCTACTAACAGAATGTATTCAATCTGGCAGTGTGGCAAAATGCAGCAAGCAGAAAGAGAATGAGCTTTGGATCCATACAGATATCTCTAACATTGAATAAGTTATATAATAAATTTGATCCATTATTTCCTCATTCATTCCTTATGCTTTGTTGTACTTTCCCTTCTCAAGTTTAGTTGAACGTTTTCTCTAACTTTCCTATTTGAATATTTAGGACAACATAATTGCTCTGAAACTGTTGATTTTCTTCCAGGTATCTAGACACCACAGTCTATCAAACTGGACCTACATGTTCTGTCTCTGGCTGAGCCATTTTTCTGGTCACCTGCTTCAGTGTGAATACATGGACCCTGCTCAGAATACTTACACATATATGTATCTTTAACAGTCATAGCATCTGGTTGCATCTACCGTGTTAGATAACTATGTGCTAGATTCACATAGGAAAAGTTATGCCTAGGATATGTTTATCAGAGAAGGCAATGGAACCCCACTCTAGTACTCTTGCCTGGAAAATCCCAGGATGGAGGAGCCTGGTAGGCTGCAGTCCATGGGATCGCGAAGAGTGGGACTCAACTCAGTGACTTCACTTTCACTTTTCACTTTCATGCATTGGAGAAGGAAATGGCAACCCACTCCAGTGTTCTTGCCTGGAGCATCCCAGGGACAGGGGAGCCTGGTGGGCTGCCGTCTATGGGGTTGCACAGCTTTGGACATGACTGAAATGACTTAGCAAGCAAGCAAGGATACGATTATATTTTAATAGAAAATTTGGTTCTAAGCCTAAACTGAGAGATCACTGAGACTATGAGTAAGTCTTATGCAGGGAAGTAAAGTAATATAAATACAATTCCTACATCACTGCGGACGTTGCCTCCTTTACTGAGATAGCACCTGTTTCATAGGGTCTCTGAGGATGGAATGAAGCACACAGAGCAATGCCTCACATATAAACTCTGGATGGTTTGAATAAGGAGAGAAGTTTTATTTTAAATCCCAGATCAAGGCATTTTTTTTTTCAGAAAATGTAAGTAAAATTAATAAAATAGCATCTTTGAAAACAGGCACTAAGCCAGCTAATCTGATCTATTAATAACTTGCCTCTTCTTTGAGCCTCTGAAACCCTTTTGACTTTTCCAGCCAGCATTTTTATGTGCATAGTTTATAAAATAGGTGGTTATGAGATCAGAGTTGCCTCTTCCTATGTAAGCTTATATATTAGCTAACATGTTTTCAATGTTACAACTCAATAATGTAAGTCTTGGAGCATATGCAGTGCATGTAGTATATTAACTGTCTAACAAATATCAACTGTGGCTAAAGCTCAGGTAGTAGAGTGAGATACTGGAAATCAATTATGGTTATGGTGTATTGTTCTGCACTGACTGCAATCTGAATCCAAGAAGAAGCTTTACCCTTCTCCTTTTATCGGAGTTTCTTAAAATTCAGTCCACAATCTCTGTTTTCTCTACATATGTGGATGACTTTCTTAATCACAATCATGGCTTCAAGCTGTAAGTTCAAAAAATCTGTCTCATTCACACTGTATGTCTACTAGTCTCTAGGCAAAGGCAAAGTCGCTCAGTCGTGTCCAACTCTTTGCGACCCCATGGACTGTAGCCTACCAGGCTCCTCTGTCCACGGGATTTTCCAGGCAATAGTACTGGAGTGGATTGCCATTTCCTTCTCCAGGGGATCTTCCCGACCCAGGGATCGAACCCGGGTCTTCCACGTTGTAGACAGACGCTTTACTGTCTGAGCCACCAGGGAAGTCCCTAGTCTCTAGAAGGATCACTAATGTGTTCATTAATCCATATAGTTTAGACTCATTTCCTAGGTTCAACCCCTCAAATTCCACTGCCTACGAGGTTATTTTCCCTTGAATACTACATAGGCATCTTAAACTCATTTTGTCCAAAATATAAATCATCACTTTTTTTCTCCCGAACCTAATGTTTCCCATCTTATCTAATAACACTGTCACTCATCCTGTTGCTCAAGGCAATTTCTTGGGAATCACTCTATATTTTTCTCTCTCCTTCTCAGACCTAATTCTCCTATGTCTGATTCTCTCCAGTTCAGCTGAGGCTTTCTTATGTCCATATTGTGTCTAGTGCAAATTATGATAATGACATGCTGCTGGTCTTCAGTGCCCCAGTCTGTAACTGTACTGTCAATTCCCCACAATTTTGTCAGGGTCTTTTTATGAAACACAAATCTGATTCTGTCACTGTCCTACTTAATTTGCTTCTTACCCCATTCCCTACAGGCTAAAAATTAATTTTCAGAAAAGTCTAAAAGTGTTCCATGATTTAGTGCATGGCTACATGCTTTGTCTCATACCAGTAACAACAACAAAAAAGTGCTCCAGGCATTCTAAACTGTGTGAGTCATACCAAGTGAGACATTCTCATCACATTTTCTACTCTTTACTCAGGGTTTTCTTATAGCCTGTAATGATCTCTTTTTTTTTTCTCAATGCCTGTTTCTCTTTAAAAACTCTGATTGAAGGGCTCTGACCCTGTGAATCTTTCCTAAATGGAAGAGGCAGTGCTTGCAGTTCTATTATATGGTCTCTTATAAGTAGAGAGCATAATCTAAAACAGAAAATAACACATATGCAATTGTATATGAGACTTTCTCTGCATCTTTTCTGTGATAACTTGGAAATCAGAGATATAATCCTTGTTTGACACAATATTTGATGCTTGACAAAGAGCACAGATTTTATAAATGTGGTCTATGTATTAAAGTTTATCTAACATGAAAATGTGGAGAAGGCGATGGCACCCCACTCCAGTACCCTTGCCTGGAAAATCCCAGGGACGGGGGAGCCTGGTGGGCTGCTGTCTATGGGGTCACACAGAGTTGGACACAACTGAAGCGACTTAGCAGCAGCAACATGAAAATGATGTCCACAGGAAAGCTTTGCAAAGTCTGACTGGGCATTACTTAACAAGGCCTCCCATGGACGATTTAATTCATTTGAGAATTTACCATATTTGACTTTGCTATTTACTATTTGATTAGTGCCCTGACACAGTGAAGTTTTGTGCTAACCTGGAAATTTCTGCTAAATAGAAAAGAAAACTCTGATAGTTATATGTCTGACATGAAATTAATCACCTTTGTTTTGAATACAGACACTCAGAAATGAACCTCAGCCAGTAACAGAATGATTCAAGTCACAGACTGGATGGATACACTAGGCCAAAGTAACTATTCCAGTGCTATTACTTAGTTCTTTGAATTTGCATGGTCAAGCAGTCAAATCATGTTTATTTCCTTTGTTTTCAAGAGAATTGTTGGTTATATGAACTATACAATGTATCAATATCAAATTATAAAAGCCCCCCCAGGGAATAAACCCTTCAGTTCTGGAAGGTCAGTCCATTCAATTGTACCTTTGGAAAACATCACAAATTAGTGAGATTTCTGCCAATGTGATGATAAATAAGAATATATTCATTATAAAACTAAAGCACTTCTATCTATACTGTCTCCATTTCAAGAATGTTTCATTTCCTGTATAACACAAAGCCCAATGCTTCTTATAATTAGAAGGAAGTTCTTCAACATTTGTTTTCTGTAAATGGCCATAGCAACAAAAATAATAAAGTTTGGGGGGAAATCTCTTCACAAGAAAATTTATAATGGTGAAAACTTATTGTATTAAAGTAGGGTTTGTTTCATAGTTTGTTGTATACACTATTAAATATTGAATAGTTTTTAAATCTATGTAGCAAAATTAGAATTCATCTGATGACAAAATTTCAGCTGCAAGGAATAATTAAAGTGACATGCATAGCATTCAGGCTTAATAATAATAAATACTCTTGTTTAGAGAATAAACAGCATATTTCTATCACTATCAGTCTGACTACTCATACTATCATGCTTATTCTGACTAATATTTAACAATAATTCAATAAATGTTTTCCAGCAACACATCACAAGAAAAATAGTGATGCTTCTATTCCTGTTTTGCAAAATAAAATTTAAGAAGTGAAATCATCGTTTAAAAATTTAATGCTGTGTATAAACAAGCAATAAATTGTGTCTTAAGGGAAATGTTAATTTCCTTTAAAATTTTAATAACCTCTATTAACTTTGTTTCCAATATACACAATTAAACAACAGAGACTGACTATGTAAATTATTATTGATAGATTTCCTATGTCATTTACAATATTCTCAAAATTAATGCTGTGATTTTAGGTGCAGAACTTTCTCAGAGAATCTTTAGACTTATTATAAGAAGTCATGAGAAGGAAACCAATTCATAGCTTTTACAGAAAAACCAGGTGTAGACTGTAAGTGGATCAATATGGTGTCATAGTCACCCAGATCACATCCTGTCAAAAGGTCCTCAACAAAGTAGTAATGAAAGACAACCTCTGTCAACAGTAGTCAGGAAGCTGTTATACACTTTTAATAGAGCAATTCTGAGATCACGATGTGCACAGAATCCTACATGAAATGGCTCAAATGAGTTCACTACTCAGGCAAGTCTACAACTAAACTATGAAATGTTTTACACATACATTGAATATTTAGCCTCCAGGTAGCTTTAAATATCAGTTTCTTTTTTTTTTTAAATATCAGTTTCAATTAATAATTTTAATGAACCTCTTCTCCAAAAATTATATGTAAGTATTACTTATAATTCTTAAAACAATTATTTGTAAGACTAACAAAAAACATTTTGGAAAGAGTATCAGTGCAATCGGCTATTCTGTACTTAATACCCTCATTCTTACTTTCCTTTTCCAACTTTGAGATTCCAATTTATCTGTATAAAATATACATTGATTTAACTAATTTAAATCTTTAATAAAATGTACTTCTTATTGGCTGGCTAAAAGATAGACATTAGCTTATTTTATAAATAAATTCTATGTATCTCAAGTCTAAGGCACCTGATAAGTAGTGATAGTTTTCATTAGTAAAATAAGGGTTGATGAAATTAATTCAGAATTCATTTGTTGGGAAGGAAAGTCCAATAGAAAGAACATAATTTTAAAACACTCTAAGTAGAATATATTACAAATGAAATATTGTAAAACTTGGGTTCATAATTAATAAAATGTAGAGAAACTACAAAGTTTATATGGAAACAGAAGTAGATGATAAAATAAACAAAACTAAAGGTAAAGTATGAGTTTGAATTATCCAAAAGGCACATATTATACTGTCACGTGCTGCTACCCAAGATAGTTCTGCCTGTGGATACTCCTCTGGACATGTGGACATGTAATGGTCTCACAAAAATTCATATTGTTCTCTTTGTTAAGAGAACTGACAGAATTTTCAAACTACTTATAATTATATATTGCTTTATTTCTAGGATTAAGGACTACATATTATATATATATATATATATATATATATATATATATATATATATATATATATAAGCTATCTGTAAAGTTACCAACGAAGACTTATATTGACAGTTCATAATTTCTAGAAATAAAGGCCTGTATTTAATGAGTGAGGGAGAAAAAAGCGATTGAGAGAAGAGAATGTATAAACTTTTCTTTCTTGACTTCCAAGTATTCAACTCATCTTTCTGTAAGGGCTTCTACTCTAGACACTAGTTATACACATAAATATTTAAGTCTAATAGACTCTATTCAATCCACAAATAATTGTGTGGCTAAAGATAAGACAAATGAAGACGTCTCTTCCCTATACACTATATAACTTCGAGTTAGCTAAAGTCATTTTCTACATCCAGATTCACCTCACGTCTGTGAGAGATGATGGGTAGGAGGAATATCAGGTGGAGCAGAAATGGTACACTGATACTGTCCTTCCTCCTATCTCATCCCACCCCTTAAGTGTAGCTATATTTATGATCACATATGTAGGTGCCTAGAAAAAAATATTAGTAGGGAAAGAGTCCTTCTATAGCTTTATAATATTGATAAAACCTGGATAAATAACTATTTTCCATACATGGCTCTAAAACAAGTTCAAACATTTTTTTCTTTTATTATCAGTATTATCACATTGTGTGAAAGCACAGTAAATTGACTGCTGTAGAAAGTCATGGTATTTATATCTTTATCACTAAATCTAGATTTAGTGAACTTTTAAAACACAAGTACAGTAATTTTATCTTTCTTAACTAAAGAGTACAATATATATATCTACAAAAACTTCAGCTAAATTATACTTTGTAGTCAGAACCTGAGTTGTATTAATCCTCTATTATATTAGTAACCACCTCACCTTAAGCAAGCCATTTAATCTTATTTTATTTTAATTTTAAAATCTGAACTACAGGTATAAAATAATATCTCCTATATATTATGAGGCTGAAATGACATTATGATTATATAAAATATGATTACATAATAAAACTTTACATTGTATTATAAAGCAAAATGGTCATTTTTAAGCTAAAATTTATTCAGTGCGTATTAATATGAGATACTAATCACCTCTATACCAAACTCTTTGAAATAACACTACTCAATTCTTAGTGAATTGTCATTTAATAAACAAAGAAAAGCAGCAAAAGCAGAAGATACTAAAAGAGGTGGCAAGAACACACTGAAGAATGCTACAGAAAAGACCTTCATGACCCAGATAACCATGATGGTGTGATCACTCACCTAGAGCCAGACACCCTGGAATGCTAAGACAAGTGGGCCTTAGAAAGCCTCACTGCAATCAAAGCTGGTGGAGGTGATGGAATTACAGTTGAGCTATTTCAAATCCTAAAAGATGATGCTGTAAAAGTGCTGCATTCAATATGCCATAAAATTTGGAAAAGTCACCAGTGGCCACAGGATTGGAAAATGTCAGGTTTCATTCCAATCCCAAAAAAAGGCAATGCCAAAGAATGCTCAAACTACCACACAGTTGCACTCATCTCACATGCTAGGAAAGTAATGCTCAAAATTCTCCAAGTGAGGCTTTAACAGTACATGAACCATGAACTTCCAGATGTTCAAGCTGGATTTAGAAAAGGCAGAGGAACCAGAGATTAAATTGCCAATATAGGTTGGATCATCAAAAAAGCAAGAGAGTTCCAGAAAAACATATACTTCTGCCTTATTGACTATGCCAAAGCCTTTGACTGTGTAGATCACAATAAGCTGTGGGGAAATTGTGAAAGAGATGGGCATACCAGACCACCTGACCTGCCTCCTGAGAAATCTGTATGCAGGTCAGGAAGCCATAGTTAGAACTGGACATGGAACAACAGACTGGTCTCCAAATAGAAGAAGTACATCAAGGCTGTATATTTAACTTATATGCAGAGTACATTATGAGAAACGCTGGGCTGGATGAAGCACAAGCTGGAATCAAGATTGCCAGGAGAAATATCAATAACCTCAGATATGCAGATGACACCACCCTTATGGCAGAAAGTGAAGAACTAAAGAGCCTCTTGATGAAAGTGAAAGAGGAGACTGAAAAAGTTGGCTTAAAGCTCAACATTCAGAAAACGAAGATCATGGCATCTGGCCCCATCACTTCATGGCAAACAGATGGGGAAACAGTGGAAACAGTGGCTGAATTTATTTTGGGGGGCTCCAAAATCACTGCAGATGGTGACTGCAGCCATGAAATAAAAAGACGTTTACTCCTTAGAAGAAAAGTTATGACCAACATAGACAGCATATTAAAAAGCAGAGACATTGCTTTGCCAACAAAGGTCTGTCTGGTCAAAGCTATGGTTTTTCCAGTAGTTATGTATGGTTATGAGTGCTGGACTATAAAGAAAGATGAGTGACAAAGAATTGATGCTTTTGAACTGTGGTGTTGGAGAAGACTCTTGAGAGTCCTTTGGACAGCAAGGAGCTCCAAGCAGTCCATTCTAAAGGAATTCACTCTTGAATATTCATTAGAAGGATTGATGCTGAAGCTGGAACTCCAATACTTTAGCCACCTGATGTGAAGAACTGACTCATTTGAAAAGACTCTGATGCTGGGAAAGAATGAATATGGGAGGAGAAGGGGACGGCAGAGGATGAGATGGTTGGATGGCATCACTGACTCAATGGATATGAGTCTGAGTAAACTCAGGCAGTTGGTGGTGGACAGAGAAGCCTGGCCTGCTGCAGTCCATAGGGTCACAAAGAGTTAGACACCACTGAGCGACTGAAATGAAACTAAGAAAAAAGTGAACAAATATCTCTGCATTGCACAGCTAATAAGTGGCAGAGCATTTATTAAATTTTTCATCTTATTTTTTGTAAATATTCAATATGTATACATATTATAGGGAGAAGGCAATGCCAACCCACTCCAGTACTCTTGCCTGGAAAATCCAATGGACAGAGGAGCCTAGTAGGCTACAGTCCATGGGGTCACAAGGAGTCAAGACACGACTGAGCGTCTTCACTTTCACTTTTCACTTTCATGCATTGGAGAAGGAAATGGCACCCCACTCCAGTACTCTTGCCTGGAAAATCCCATGGATGGAGGAGCCTGGTGGGCTGCAGTCCATGGGGTCACCAGGAGTTGAACACAACTGAGTGACTTCCCTTTCACTTTTCACTTTCCTGCATTGGAGAAGGAAATGGCAACCCACTCCAGTGTTCTTGCCTGAAGAATCCCAGGGACGGGGGAGCCTGGTGGGCTGCCATCTATAGGGTCGCACAGAGTCAGACACGACTGAAGCGACTTAGCAGCAGCAGCATACATATATATATATCTCTCTCATAAAAACAGAAAATATACTGACAAAATTATCTTTAAGGGAATGTTATACTGACTAGAAAAATAAATATATTTCTTTTGAGATTATTTTCAATATTAATAATTGACAGATTTAGAAAACCAGTAACTACACAGAAGATTTGAACAACTCTATCAACCAAATTAACCGAGTAGACAATTACAGAAAATTTCAAACAAAAGTAAATGAATATGCATTCTTTTCAAGTGCATACAATATAGTTCTGAAGATTAGATACGGTTTGGTGCTATGGTACAAGTTTCAATGTAATTAAATGATTTATGTCATACAATGTGTTTCTTTGGTCACAATGGAAATAATAAAATTCAGTAACAGAAAGATAAAATTTTATGGGAACTATATAACATTTAAATAGCTCAGAGGTCACATAAAAATTAAACAAGGGAAATTATACATATTTTATACTTATTAAAAAGAAAAATCAACATATTAATATTAAAGAACTAACATGGACATGTGTACAATTATAAAGACTTTAAAGTTCTTCTCTCAGCAGTTAAAAGTACAACTTGTCAAAGCATGAGAAAAGTAGAATGGATGTGAGCAACACTACCATTTTAGCCTAATCGATATATATGGGACACTATAAACAACAATGGTAGAACATTCTTATAAGGTACACATGTACACACACCAAGATAAACAACAAGCTGGGCCATAAAAATGATTTGTAAGATGTGAAATATTTGCTATTATACATAGTGTAATATCTAATAAAGTAGTAGTCATGCTCAGTTGCTTAGACACGTTCAACGGCTTGTGACCCCATGGACTGTAGACTACCAGTCTACATAGACTCCTCTGTCTATGGGATTCTACAGGCAAGAATGCTGGAATGGGTTGCCACTTCCTTTTCAAAGGGATCTTTCCAACACAGGGATTGAAGCTTCATCCGCTGAATCTCTTATATTTACCACCTAGCCACCTGGGAAGCCAAATATAGAAGTAGTAAATCAATAAGAAGAAGAATCCAGAGAAATTTCAAATATGTGGAAATTATTCCTCAAACATTGAAATAATGCACAGGTCTTGTAAGCAATCACAAGGGAGTAATTTATCTATCAGTATGCCCACTCATTATAAAAATGTGTTTTCTTCCTTTGTGGCAGAAAAATGTAAACTTCGGTATACTCTTTCACCTTTATGTGAGCATCCCTGCTGTGCAGTACTAAGTTGCTTCAGTCATGTCCAACTCTCTGTGACCCCATGGACTGTAGCCTGCCAGGTTCCTCCGTCCATGGGATTCTCCAGGCAAGAATACCGGAGTGGGTTGCTGTGCCCTCCTCCAGGTGATCTTCCCAATCCTGTGTCTCATCTCCTGCATTGTCAGGTGGGTTCTCTATAACTAGCACCACCAGGGAAGCCCATGTGATCATCCCTAATTATCTCTAATTCTAAATACCATTTATTTCTAACTCCAAAGATAACTTTAGAAAAAAATTCAAACAAAATGATATTAAAATACAGAGAACAATTTAGGGACATAGCTAAAGAAACATTTAGAGGAAAATTTATATCTTTAAATATTTATATTAAAAATAGTAACTTATTATCTTATAATTCTATATGATAGAGATCCTGGGTCAGAAGATCTTCTAAAGAAGGAATAGGTTACCCACTCCAGTAGAATTCACCTGTAATGCGGGAGACTTGGGTTCACTTCCTAGGTTGGGAAGACCCCATGGAGAAGGGAAAGGTTAGCCACTCCAGTATTCTGGTCTGGAGAATTCCATGGACTGTATAGTCTATGGGTTCACAAGAGTCAGACATGACTGAACAAATTTCACTTTCAATTTTTTCAGAGATTCAGAGCCATAATTTTTCACTATCAAAAAAAAGTTGGAAAAAATAGTTAATTATAAGGAAGTAAAAATTAAAATAAAGTTAAAAATTAATGGAACAGAAAATTCGAGGGAAAAAATCAACAAGTCCAAACTGGGTCTTTGAAAGTTTAACAATACTTATATGTACTAAATATAAAGAAGGAAAGATAAGGGGAGAGAGGGAAAACACAAGGTACAAATACCATAATGGCCAAATCTACACATAACACAAATGTCCCTTAACAAATGAACAGGTAAATAAAACACAGTGTAGTTACACTAAGTTGGGACACTAGTCCATAGTAAAAGTAAAAGACTCTTGATATATGCAAGCACCAGGATGGTTCCCAAAGGCATCAGTTTCAGTGAAAAAGACACAATTTCAAAAGAATACATGTCCTGTGATTTCATTTGTGTTACATTACTGAAATAAAAAAGTTATAGAGGAACACAAAATAGCTGATGGTGATGAGGAACATCAGAGAAGATAAAGGAGTATATCATGACAGATTTCTTTATGATGATAGTATAATTCTGGATCTTTATTTGTTGATGGTTACACAAATTGATGCAGAACTTCACAGAACAATGCACACATTTATATATGCATGTAAAAAATGATGAGCACCGAGTAAGGTATGTTTTCTAGTTAAATGTACCATGTCATGATTTTGACATCCTACTGTAAGCCAGATACGTCTCCCACACGTAGGAGAACCTGAGCAAAACCTTCATATGACTCTAGGTGATAAACAGGGATGACCATTGTTACACCAAACAACATAGATAAATGTCAACATCATGTCCATGGGATGAAGCCCATCACAAAAAACGGTGAACTAATTATGTGACAGAAAACAAATGAATGGGTTGAATGACCCAAAGGCAGAGACATATGGACTGTAAAGCAATATGACAGAATTCTTGGGGTGATCAAAATATTCTGTATCTTGATCATGGTGGTAGTTTCACAGATTTATACAACTCTCAAAACTCACCAAACTGTACATTTTACATGGATTTAGTTTACTGCATGCAAATTATTCCTCAGTAAAACACAAAAGGTAAAATATAGGAGGAAGGAAAGGTGCTTTGGGAGTGTTTCAATTACCTTCTCACTGAGGTTCATAGTTCGAATGTTTTCTGTTAACTTTGTTTACATATTAAAAATTACAATACAATTTTAAATAGATAAAGAAATGCAAGACATTTAATTTCTGTATGAGCATACTTCAAAGCTTTGTGGAAAACATGTCAAAGGTCACTTACTTCAATTTATACTCAGCAAACTTCATTTGCAGTTTTGTAAAATGGATGATTTATGTTTATGAATACTATAGTCAGGTCAAAGGACACTATTAAGAGAAGTCAATTTTTCACTGGATAATACAGTAAAAATTCAAAAAATTCAGAAATTCAAAAAATTTTACCACTTCTGTAAGCATCACAGGTGAGAGGTGGGGAAATATAACCCAGTAAATAATTATGTGAAAGCATACTCATGCATTTGTGGCATATTATTACCTTAGTCTCTTTTACTATCTTAAAGTGTATCTTACTCTAACTTGTGGTTAAACTCTTAATAAAAATTTGGAATATTATATTTACAATTAGCTGATTTAAATAGACTATATCATTTTTTGTTTTTCATAGATTGGATTCCCCAGAAGTAGACTTGCAGATGAGGAATTTTTGAAAGTGGTTGACTAAAAGGAAGCATTATCAAGAAAGAAGCAGAAAGGGTGCAGATAATGAGAAAGAAAAAAGGGCAAGTGAGTTTGTGATATTATGTCTCACTGAGCTCTTAAGGAGTGGAGGATATACTTCAGTAAAGTCCCAATCAGTTATCCCATATGCTGCTGCTGCTGCTGCTGCTGCTGCTAATTCACTTCAGTCATGTCCAACTCTGTGCGACCCCATAAACGGCAGCCCACCAGGATCCCCCGCCCCTGGGATTCTCCAGGCAAGAACACTGGAGTGGACTGCCATTTCCTTCTCCAATGCTTGAAAGTGAAAAGTGAAAATGAAGTCCCTCAGTCGTATCTGACTCTTAGCGACCCCATGGACTGCAGTCTACCAGGCTCCTCCGTCCATGGGATTTTCCAGGCAAGAGTACTGGAGTGGGATGCCATTGCCTTCTCCGTGTCCGATATGAATCTGCCATTAATCAATATCCTCCCTCCCCTGACTCAATTGTTTAGTTGTCCTTATCTGGGGCAACAATGGAGCATAGCATAAACCAACTTCATAAAGTTTTAATTACTCTTTTCTCATATATCTACAATGCTAGAGACTTTTTTTTTTTTTTCAAACCAGCAGATCTCCTTTAACATGAATCCCATCCCAATTACCTACAGGCAGTCTTAGCACACAGCATATAACACTACAGCATGGCAGTGGTAAACAAGATTACTTACTATGAATAGTAATCCCCATAATGTATTCTAGCCAGAGAAGGATTCAGCTCCAGAATCCCACCCTGACAATTTACCTAGAGGCACTTCTGGAACCAGCTGTTTCAGCTTAAGCTCCCTAGAAACAAAAGCTGAGCTAAGGATTTAACTTGGCACTGCATAAGAAATATTCAGGAGTAGTGTAGGTATAGGACTATGAGAGAAAGACGGAGGAGCTACACAGCTTGTGAAAGCTCACTAGAAGTCCAAGTGCATGAAAATGGTAAAAGTGTCAGAAGTAATCACAGATAGAGCATTACTGTCCTCTGATATCATGATGTTTAAGTTCTTTGGAAATTTCTGGATTTTTCAAAACACCAATATTTCAGTAAAATATAACAATATTTTTAGCAGCTCCAACTAATTAATGTGGAGAAGGCAATGGCAACCCACTCCGGTACTCTTACCTGGAAAATCCCATGGATGGAGATGCCTGGAAGGCTGCAGTTCGTGGGGTTGCTGAGGGTTGGACACGACTGAGCGACTTCACTTTCAAGCACTGGAGAAGGAAATGGCAACCCACTCCAGTGTCCTTGCCTGGAGAATTCCAGGGACAGCGGAGCCTGGTGGGCTGCCATCTATGGGGTCGCACAGAGTTGGATACGACTGAAGTGACCTAGCAGCAGCAGCAGCAGCATCTAATTAATGATTGCTTTTAATGCTTTGGGATAAATTTATTTTTACAAGGCTAGAACAAAATAGCTTATGTACTCATAATCCATAAAACTTAAAATTTCTAATATTATTTTTCACTTGCTTTAATTGTTGCCCTTGTGTCAATGGTACAAGAGCTGTGTACTTGGAGTAACCCTTAATAAATCACTCAGAGAAGGCAATGGCACCCCACTCCAGTACTCTTGCCTGGAAAATCCCATGGATGGAGGAGCCTGGTAGGCTGCAGTCCATGGGGTCACTAAGAGTCGGACATGACTGAGCAACTTCACTTTCACTTTTCAGTTTCATGCATCGGAGAAGGAAATGGCAACCCACTCCAGTGTTCTTGCCTGGAGAATCCCAGGGACGGGGGAGCCTGGTGGGATTCTGTCTATGGGGTCGCACACAGCCGGACACGACTGAAGCGACTTAGCAGCAGTAGCAGCAATAAATCACTCAAACTATTATTTTCTCTCCAAAATGATGTTCAGTAGTACATACATTTTTTCCCTTTCAAGAGGTCCTATATTTGTATGCATAACCAAAATAAGATAATAATATATTTGATGGATTAAAACTCTAGTTTTATTACATAAGAGATATTTTTGCAATTAAAAATGATTCCTAAGAGAGAGTGTAACCCAGCCTATATGGTTATATTGAAACACAACATCCTTACAAGTACAATAAAGGCTGTATTGTCTTGGTTCATTTTTGTGTTTGTCACTGGGCTAATGTATGGGGTGGACTTTAAGCTGAAAGAAGTTGGAAATGTAGGACTATTGTTTTCCTCCCTAGGAGTTTCTTCAAGTAGCTACTAAAAGTAAATTCTAAAGTAGCTTTAAAATATCAATTTTCTATGATGTATATATTTATTACAATATAGTCTTTACTTTTGCCAAAAAGTTTTGTGGTGTAAGTGTTGATAATACATAGGAAAACAGTGTTTTTCTAGTCACTCAGCATCCAGAGAAAATAAGTTAGTACTCAATGAAAACATCTACTAGGATTGAATACAACATGCTTTTCGTAGAGACAAAATACTTGTCAACAGGACAATGAAGAAGAGAAGAGGTACAGTGAGTAAAATCAAAGAAGAGAAGGACTGTATTGGATTTATGTCATGAATAGATAATTGCATTTGAGGAGGCAATTTACTATATAGTGACCCCATTCCCCATCTTCTGTCAAACTCAATTTGCCTCACTCAGATGGCATGATCTGTTTCATAGGTTCTGTCTACACAAGCAACGTGAAATGGACACTTGAGCCTTTATCCAGTGATTTTAATCAATGTAGATAGATCTTTATAAATTCTGTCTTTAAGAGAAACAATTTGTTTTCCATTAATTATCTAGAATAGTTCCCATTCTCTAAATTTTGCCTCCCCAAACATTTTCTTAGAGACTGATTTGTTCACAGTAGTTTGATGTTCTACTCTACTCCACTCTTTGGAAAATATCTAAATTATTATGCATATTACATTTATTTTCAGAACCCAATTGCTTGGCCTGATTTATGCAATTTTTTCAGTTATTCACATTTTAAAAATGTGCTAAAATAAGAATCATACAATTTGAAACGGCTAGATCACTTTTCCCATCATATGATTTGAGCGGTGGGAGTCGGGAGTGAACTTCCAGAAGCACAATTTCTGTCAGTCAGAACTGTCTGTTGTCTTGATAGATGTCTATGTTTGCTGCCCTAACAAACAGATCTTTATGATTTATATTTTAATATGATTTCATATATGTCTGTTTAAAATATAATTTGACTTTGACATATAATATATCATTTAGTAAGATCTTTAATGCCTGACATCTGCAAATAGAAAAGGGAAATATTTATGGAACATGTTTCTAACATTTCCAAACAAAATCTCAAAGATGAAAACTCAGTATCTCTACTATCATAGACTAAAAGAAAAACCAAAAATGGTAGGAATGTCAGGAAGCCATATAGGCATCTGATGGTATTATATTTGACTCAATGTTACCAGCCACTGAAAGATTAGCAGTGTCAGATAAATAACAAGAGCTTGTTCATACAGGGCATGAGGCTTAAGCAGGAAACAGAAGTTGATCAAAGAAAAAAGAAAAGGTCACACAGAAATCTTGATCAAATCTCATCTAAACAGCAATTTATTCCATCCAGAAAGTGTTAGATCATCTACAGAATCCTAGCTATGACTTTTCAATATGTTAAAAATATCTGCTTTTAGAAAAAGTCATTTGGGAGATAAACATAACCTAATAGTGTTTGGAATAATCTCTATGAATAGACAGATTGAAAGAAAAGTCAGAGATGTGACTGCATATGTTCACCTTTTTGAAAATCCAAATCATGCTCCAAAATGAACAAATGATTTGTTTTCTGGAGTACAATTGCTTTACAAAGTTGTGTTAGTTTCTGCTGTACAATGAAGCAGCTGCATGTATACACCTATCCCCTCCTACATGTTTCTTGAAATTTCTATCAGCTTCTATTATTACCAAACCATTAAATTTTTATTAAGAGACATGATATAGCATATTATATCATATTATTAAGGAATGAATCAAATATAGAAAATGATACATGTAATATTTATGTGTGGTTTACAATTAAGATGAAAATGCATATGCCTGTTAAATTAGGTTAAGAAACAGAACTACACGAAACCTATGTAATATCTGTGTGTATGTTTAATTTCACTCCTCATTTTTCATAAGATGCACCTCTTATCCTAAATTTTTGCATGTTTGAATATCTTTATTTTTAAACCAAAGATACAGATATATATTTATACAAATAGAACCATACCATGTATATGTTTTCTGCAAATTGTCTTTAATACAACATTATAGTTGGAAAATTAGCTTTGTGAAATTTACTAATTCATGTCTTAGCTGTGGATTAATCCTTTTCACGATTAATTACAGCCCAATATATTCATACTAACCATACACATATGCATTCTCCTGTTAATGAACAATTGCTTTGTTTTAGATTTTTGTGATTTCCAAAGCTGCTAGTGACAATATTATCCATGACTTTGGAGAAAAATTAAAACAGAATTGATAATTAAAAACTAAATGTTTGAGAACCAACTCACTTTACCTTGTATATATGACATGTCATATACACATAAGTTGGGATATATTTGGAAAAGAGAAGATAAAGGTAAAACATCAAGATGGAGTTATGAGAAACACTATGAGATTTTTTTCAAAGAAAGGGAGAGATGTCCACAACCACAAAACTATATCATTAAGAACTGAAGACAAGTTTCACAAGCAATGTTTTATGCAAGAAAAAACAATAGAACCTTGAGAAGGATGATCAGACAATGGATACGTTTTATAGAAGATTTCTTACTTATTCTGGTCCATCAACTACATGTTATGGTTTACTCTCTGTCTGTATCTATGAGGCAAGAATAGGTAGAGAGACAGAATTTCAAGATCTCTGAATGGTGCGTGTGTGAGCTAAGTTTCAGTCATATCCAACTCTTCATGATGTTATGAACCAAAGGGCACCAGGCTCGTCTGACTGTGAGATTATCTGAGTGGTAATCAAAAATTAAAAAGTATACTGCTGTATCTTTAGGGTTTTCTATGTAGAGGATCATATCATCTGCAAACAGTGAGAGTTTTACTTCTTCTTTTCCAATCTGGATTCCTTTTATTGCTTCTTCTTCTCTGATTACTGTGGCTTCAGTTCAGTTCAGTCGCTCAGTTGTGTCTGACTCTTTGTAACCACATGAACGGCAGCACACCAGGCCTCCCTGTCCATCACCAACTCCCGGATTACTGTGGCTAAGACTTCTAAAACTATGTTGAATAGTAGTGGTGAGAGTGGGCACCCTTGTCTTGTTTCTTATTTTAGCAAAAGAGACACACCTCTTTACAAAAGATATAAAGAACAGACTATTGGATTATGCGGGAGAAGGCAAGGGTGGGATGATTTGAGAGAATGGCATTGAAACATGTAAATTAATTACCATATGTAAAATAGATGACCAGGGCAAGTTCAATGCATGAAACAGGGCACTCAAAGGCGATGCTCTGGGACAACCCAGAGGGATGGGGTGAGGACGGAGGTAGGAGGGGGTCTCAGGATGGGGGGACCCATGTGCACCTGTGGCTGATTCCTGTTGATGTATGGCAAAAACCTTACTCCTTGGAAGGAAAGTTATGACCAAACCAGACAGCATATTAAAAAGCAGAGACATTACTTCGCCAACAAAGGTCCGTGTAGTCAAGGCTATCATTTTTCCAGTAGTCGTATGGATGTGAGTGTTGGACTATAAAGAAAGCTGAGTGCCGAAGAACTGGTGCTTTTGAACTGTGGTGTTAGAGAAGACTCTTGAGAATCCCTTTGACTGCAAGGAGATCCAACCAGTCCATCCTAAAGGAAATCAGTCCTGGGTGTTCATTGGAAGGACTGATATTGAAGCTGAAACTCCAATACTTTGGCCACTTGATATGAAGAACTGACTCATTTAAAAAGACCCTGATGCTGGGAAAGATTGAAGGCAAAAGGAGAAGGGGACGACAGAATATGAGATGGTTGGATGGCATCACCGACTCAATGGACATGAGTTTGGGTGAACTCTGGAAGTTTGTGATGCACAGGGAGGCCTGGCGTGCTGTGGTCCATGGAGTTGCAAAGAGTTGGACACAAATGAATGACTGAACTGAACTGATGACAAAAACAACCAAAATATTGTAAGATAATTAGTCTCCAACTGAAATAAATTTTTTTTTAAAGTATACTGCTATTGTCATCAGTGCCTAAGTATGCTCAGAATACCCTTTAACTTGATATCACTGTTGCATTTTGGAAAAACACAGAAAGAAGGAAACTAGGCATGAACAAATATAAATTCAACTGGACCACTGTGAATCTGCCACAGAGGCAACTTCATAGTTTCAGGAGGCATTCTCTCTCACAGTGAAAGGAGCTTATCTCTGTTTACCAAAGTAAACATAAAACCACACACAAATACATGACAATAGTCTTTGGTGGGTAGAATGTGCCCCATAGTGTAGAATTATGTTTTAGTTATACCTGAAAGATGATACTGTGAAAGTGCTGTGCTCAATATGCCAACAAATTTGGAAAACTCAGCAGTGGCCACAGGACTGGAAAATGTCAGCTTTCATTCCAATCCCAAAGAAAGGCAATGCCAAAGAATGCTCAAACTACTGCACAATTTGACTCATCTCACATGCTAGTAAAGCAATGCTCAAAATTCTCCAAACCAGGCTTCAATAGTACATGAACTGTGAGTTTCCAGATGTTCGAGCTGGATTTAGAAAAGTCAGAGGAACCAGAGGTCAAATTGCCAACATCCGTTAGAGCATCAAAAAAGCAAGTGAATTCGACAAAAACATCTACTTCTGCTTTATTGACTATGTCAAACCCTTTGACTGTGTGGATCACAACAAACTGGAAAATTCTGAAAGAGATGGGAATACCAGACCACCTGACCTGCCTACTGAGAAACCTGTATGCAGGTCAGGAAGCAACAGTTAGAACTGGACATGGAACAATAGACTGCTTCTAAATAGGAAGAGGAGTACATCAGGGCTGTATATGGTCACCATGCTTATTTAACTTATATGCAGAATATATCATGAGAAACTTTGGGCAGGATGAAGCACAAGCTGGAATCACAATTGCCGGGAGAAATATCAATAACCTCAGATAAGCAGATGATACCACCCGTATGGCAGAAAGCAAAGAACTAAAAAGCCTCTTGATGAAAGTGAAAGAGGAGAGTGAAAAAGTTGGCTTAAAGCTCAACATTCAGAAAACCAAGATCATGGCATCTGGTCCCATTACTTCTTGGCAGATAGATGGGGAAAAAGTGGAAAAAGTGAGACTTTTTTTTCGGGGGAGCCTCCAAAATCACTGCATATGGTGACAGCAGCCATGAAATTAAAAGATGCTTACTCATTGGAAGGAAAGTTATGACCAACCTAGAGAGCATATTAAAAAGCAGAGACATTACTTTGCCAACAAAGGTCCGTCTGGTCAAAGCTTTGGTTTTTCCAGTAGTCATGTATGGATATGAGATTTGGACTATAAAGAAAGCTGAGGGGCGAAGAATTGATGCCTTTGAACTGTGGTGTTGGAGAAGATTCTTGAGAGTCCCTTTGATAGCAAGGAGATACAACCAGTATTTCTTAAGGGAGATATGTCCTGAGTGTTCATTGGAAGGACTGATGTTGAAACTGAAACACCAATACTTTGGCCACCTGATGCGAAGGGCTGACTCATTTGCAAAGATCCTGATGCTGGGAAAGATTGAAGGCAAAAGGAGAAGGGGAAAACAACAGAGGATGAGATGGTTGGATGGCATCAACTACTCAATGGACATGAGTTTGAATAAACTCTGGGAGTTGGTGATGGACAGGGAGGCCTGGCATGCTGCAGCTCATAGGGTCGCAAAGAGTCAGACAAAGTCTGAGCGACTGAATTGAACTGAGTATCCCAAAATTAAAGTGACCAACTCATTTAGCCAAATCTTAGGAATAATCTGTTATGTTTACTACTAATCCCTGTATTCTTAGAAGGCTAAAAAAATTTAAACTTTAAGGAGAGATCAAGAAGTTTTTTCACAGTGAAAACTGTTGCAACCATTCTATGATCTTTTCCTTCAAATTTATGCATATGTCGCAGCAGGGTTCGATGAGAAAAAAAAGACACTGAGTGTAAAAAACCAAAACGATATTTTCCATGCATATTTTAAAATTATCCCTATATCACCATATTATATAAGCAAAATAAGGGTTCTCTTCAAATTATTGTTAGAGCTTATTGAACAGTTTCTGTTACATAGATAAGGCTATTATTATTGTCTTTGTATCTGCGGAGTTAAGAGTCTGAAGTCTACAGGCAGGCACTCAAGAAAGGAAACTGTTTTGAAGTAGAGAAAACAAGGACAAAAACAGAACCCACAAGTTCAAGCTGTAACTCATACAGGACAGAATGCAACCTATATCAGCATCTCATTATCTACAAACCTCCACCTTGAATGATGGTGGCACCCTTCAGGTGAAGACTGCACCTCTCATCACAGATCTAAGTGTGCACCTGGTCCAGCAGTCAGACAAACCAGAGGCGGCTCTGGAGGAAGTCGGATAAGCTGTAAGCTCTGCTGCTGCCCCTCACAACTGAGTGAGCTAGAAGATAAGAAAATTCATGTGTGAACTGAAACAGTGCCTACTGCACTTATCATGTCACTGTAAACTTAATGTGCCTGTTGTTTTATTTTGTCCTCTCAAATCTTTGTTACTTGTGGTCCAGGATGACTGGGAACAAAGTAGGTAAAGAAATTATGGGGAACATAGCTCTAATTTAGCTAGAATGACACAATACAGAGTCAGCAGATTGTTTGAGATTATTAACTATGAGGTGCTATCATAGATAAACTGTATAAGAGAGACATGTTGACATGAGTGGTCAAATTCAGATGTCTGGATTCCATAATATATGAAAAGGGAATTCTTACATTTTT